>NC_091462.1:51350045-51653393 GCF_027789765.1 Dendropsophus ebraccatus
GTGCATCTCTTGACAAGAAAAAAAAGGTACTTTATCAGTTTGCTATATACTAAGCAGCAAATTAGAGGAAGTGTCTGTTAGTGTGGCCTTGAGGCTACTGCCAGTCATAGTCAGAGGAAATCTGACATGATACTGTATGTGAGGAGCAGGAAAAGCACAGACTGTATTCACTGCTTCAGGGATATATAAGGGGTGAGGGAGGAATAACAGCAGTGACATATATTCTGCAAAACCAAATTTATATTATCCATTTATGATATGTGCTAAGCAACTAAGTGAACTTCTCCTAATAGTCATTACTAGAGATGAGCAAACCTGGAGCATGCTCGAGTCCATCCGAACCCGAACTTTCGGCATTTTATTAGCGGGGGCTGCTGAAGTTGGATAAAGCCCTAAGGCTATGTGGAAAACATGGATATAGTCATTGGCTGTATCCTTGTTTTCCAGACAACCTTAGAGCTTTATCCAAGTTCAGCAGCCCCCGCTAATCAAATGCTGAAAGTTCAGGTTCGAATTGACCCTGGTTCGCTCATCTCTAGTCATTACATTATAAAATGTATTTCTCTTATTTAGTCAATGGCAAATGTATTTTCCAAAAATAAAGTTGTAACTTGAGTCGAATGAGTGAAAGAAAAAAAAAAAAAAAAGAAAAAGAAAGAAAGATATTCTCACCTGTCTGGGCTCCCCTCCCCTAGCTCTTCGGTGTCTTTAGCCACCTGATGAGTGACGGTCCCCTCAGTCAATCGCTGGCTGACTGTACCATGGCCAGTGATTGGTTGAGCAGGCTGTCACTCTGGAGACAAGAATTCAATCCCGCCCCAGTGAGCCTGTGATTGGCTGAGCAGGCTGTCACTCTAGTGACTCTGACTGTCGGAATAGGACGGAGAAGACAGGATGGGACCAGAGAAGAAGGACATCGGGGAAGCAAGAACAGGTAAGAATGAAGAGCGGCTTTTTGAAACTACATTAAAATGCTGTTTAGCTGTTTTAGTGTGGTTTGTTAAAGTTCATTAAAGTTCTGAGCCTAACTTTTGAACAGTTCGCTTATCGGTAGTAATAGTATTAACAGCAGCAAAAACAACACTCACCGCCTTTTTTACCAACACTACCAACATATTCTGTAGTACATTTTAATTAAGGAGGATCTAATGCATACAGAATTACAAATGCTGAAAAAATACATACTCTGAACAGAAAATAAAATGAGATATGGCTTTGTCTATGACTATCACCTTACAGTATAAGGCTGGGTTCACACTACGTATATTTGAGGCTGTATATTTCAGGCCTCATAGCAACCAAAACCAGGAGTGGATTGAAAACACAGAAAGGCTATGTTCACACAATGTTAAAACTGAGTGGATGGCCGTCATATAACGGTAAATAACTGCCATTATTTCAATATAACAGCCGTTGTTTTAAAATAACAGCACATATTTGCCATTAAATGACGGCCATCCACTCAATTACAACATTATGTGAACAGAGTCTTTCTGTGTTTTCAATCCACTCCTGGTTTTGGTTGCTATGAGGATCTGACTTGAGGACCAAATACAGCCTCAAATATACCTAGTGTGAACATAGCTTTATAAAGGCTATAAGAGTGACTAAATATAAATAAAGCCATATAAACCAGTGACCAAGTCATTGTCTGTGCCTAGACACATAACATGCACTGTTAGATTAAAGTTTTCTGGAAAAACAAAAAAACAAAATAGAATCATGAGCTAAACACAGGCAGGATAAGTTGTCAGTCACTGACCAGCAGGGTGCCGGCACCTGGTATTCCTGTTGATCAGTTGCTCAGCATCCACAGTACAAAGCTAATGGAGGCAGAAGCAGTTATCTTCATTCACTGTGTAGCGGTGACTATATGTAGCTGCAGCTCAGCTCTCATTTAAGTGAACCAGAGCTGAGTAGCAGTAACCAGGTCTGGCCACTATACATTGAATGGAGCCAGCTGCTTTGCAGTGCAGGCACTGAACAACTGATCTGCAAGGGCCCCGGGGCTATCATTGCCTTTCCTGCCTGTGGATACCTAAGCATTTTACTTGGCTATGTTTGGCAGCAGCCAAAGAGAAATAATGGTCAAAAACTGTGCACACATGACCAGTGCTCCATTCTGATGGGAGTCTTGGCCCCCATTCTTTAGCTTGCATGGGCAACCAGAAGGTTAATCAGACAGTTATCTCATATCTTGTTCATAACTACAATTAGTAGGACAACCCCTTTGTTTTCTGGATTTTTTTTTTTTGCTGATCTCCCTGAGTTCAGTGATTGTTGTGTTTTGTTGGTTTAATATTCATTGCCCCTGCTAGCCAGAATCCTACTTCAGATTGATGAGGGGCAACATCCCAAAACAACTGTCTGTGGATGGATGCCTGGCTTAGGTAATTCCCTGTTCATGTTGCAATACTCGGAACTGAGTTAAACTATGACGAAAGAGGGGCCACCCTGCTTCCTCGCTTTTTGTGTCCCAATACTCACAATGGGACTTAAGGGGCTTTAGTATGAGGGTGGTTTAGTGACCTCTTCACTGGGAGGCACCTTTTGGTAACAGGTTTGCTTCCCAGGAGGGATGTCTGGCATTTCCCATGTTTAGAGACTCCCAACTGAGGCTCCACGGACCCTGTTTTTTACATATTCAAATTTTTCAGGGGGCAATGTTTCAATGGAGACTCTTGAGTGAGTACTTCATTGGATTTTTTTTGCTGATCTCCCTGAGCTCAGTGATTGTTGTGTTGTGTTTCTCTGGATGCTACTTACTGTACTTTGTTGCTCCCTTGAACACACTGCTACTTTTAGGAAAGATTCGCACATACGTAATCCACAGCAGATTTTATAAAATCTGATGCTGTGGACTTTAGCTATTTCTACTTATTAACTCCTTCCTGACCTATAATGTAAATTTATGTCTTGGGTTGTGTGAGGAAATATGGTGCAGGCTCTGGAGTTGAGCCCACACTGTGCCTTGAGGGTTCTGGCTGCTGCCTGCTATTGGCAGGTAAAACCCTTCATCCATCAGGTGATGGTCATTTAACAGTTTAGATGCCAAGATCAATAGCAATTGGCATCAATCTTTACAGTTGCCATTGGTGTACACTACACCCCTGCAATGTAAGCATAATGAAAAACGCATCACAAATAATCAGGACAACCTGTCAGGACAGAGAGGTAGGGATAAGACACGACAGTGACCCCTAGGTCTTAAACCACCCACTGTCCCTACCTACTTGCCTCAAACGGCCCTAGGCAGCCTTGGACAACCACTGAGGCGGTCCCTGCTCTGGTGTAAGTGTAACACAGAATGAGACAGACAAACAAACATAAAGCAGAGTCAACAAGCCAAAGTAAAAAACAAACGGGCAACACACTAGAAAAACGGTAAACAATCAGATAGTCAAAGGTCAGGTGGGAGGTCAGGGAACAAATAAATCGAGCAGAGGAATTAGGTACGGGGATCGCAGGAATAGACGGCGGGGGGCTGGGATCAGGGTATGAACCTTAATAGCCAGCAATGAGAGACTGGCTCAGCTTTCTATCATGAGGATCAAGAGCCCGGTACGGATCCCCATTGGACCGGTGCTCTGATCCTCAAGGTTCTGGGCAGGAAGAGCAACAAGTCAGTCAAAAGAATTGCTTAGCTGCAGCAATCAAGTCTAGCAGAGCTCAGTGTAACCCCTGCATTACTGGAACCTGAGAAGCAAGCGGGTGTGTCACAGAAAAGCAAAAATAGGCTCAGTTCATGGGGATGATTTTTCTAGTTTCTTCATTAGGGATTTGTTCTCCGATATAAGCAACACCAGAATTGTGTGCCAGCGCAACATCTTTAGCACTGTCCACATCTGCACGTCCATGTCGACCTGTCGTATGGTCTATTAGATGACACACTTTTGTACTCACAAATTTAGAAGCTCTAGAGTTGTGATGTCATCAAAAACACTCAGCTATAATAATCAGCCCTAACAATTAATAAGTTAATCATCAAACAATCAGTCTTTCAATAACTATAGGTTATTAATGTAGACCATGGGTCTCCAAACTGCGGCCCTCTAGCTGTTGCGAAACCACAACTCCCATCATGCGTGGCCAGCTAAAGCTTTGGATTTGGCTGTCCAGGCATGATGGGAAATGTAGTTTTACAACAGCTGGAGGGCCGCAGTTTGGAGACCCATGATGTAGACATAAGATTTAACAATACACAACCACTTTGGCTGTGACATACGACCATAGATTACAGAAGTGTAGTGCCCACATTACATTGCCCTGCAGCTAATGAAATTAATAGTGCCCTCTTCATCATATGGCAACTGTGGGGTTGTGGTAACTTATAAGTGGTCAGGAGAACACTTCCACTTACATGAGCTTTCATGCATTGTGATACAGGTGGTTCGACGCTGTGATCTTTGGTCATGTGAGATGTGTTGTGTTGGTAACCTACATGTGACGGGTTTGGCTAGATACACATATGAAAGCAATCCTGCATAATGGTTTTATAGAAAAGCTTTAAGTCTTTGGTCTTTGCCATCACAAGGAAGTGTTTTAATTGATACAGTGAGTAAACATTATGTAATCTGTCCCATGAAGTTTTTCCCTTATTAAAGTCCTTTACTATTTTTTCTGTGCTGCAGTCTATGTATTTGTCATCCCAGCTTTGTGGTCAGTTTGAACTTTACCATTTCTGCATATAAAAACTGAGTAATTGAAAAACGCTATTTATTACAAAATATTAGGAAAATTTCCCGGCAGTGCATTCTTCCCGGCCGCTAATAAAGGGGTAGTTGATATTATTCAGCTCTCCCGCAAACACAGCCTATTGTTATGACTCAGACCTACAGCATACAGATAACTTGCAAGCAAATGTCCCACACGTAGGGCTAACCGCTTCTCAGAGGGAAATCAACTTTCTGGCAGCAAATCCCATACCACCAAGTACCTAAATGCCAATTTTAGGTTTTGTGCCCCTTTGTGTATGCAGTAACTGCCTTTAAGAGAGGAAAATGCTAATTACAGACTGGCTAGTTTCCCCTTTCAAAGAATTTTTGCTTTTTGATGAAATGTTTGACTTTCTCTGTGGGCTGACCGAACTATTGGAATTTAACCCTATTTTACTAGCAGGATAGCAGCAATTCATTAGCAGTACAGTACAGAGTATGACTATAGCAGTGATGAGTTAAATAATTACAGCAGTGTGCGTTCCTTTGTCTTATAAACAGGCATGGAACGATGCCTAATGCTGATTTCTAGAGGTTTCCATTAAACTGTTATAGAAAAAGCCTTAAATTCTGTTTGTGCTTTGGTTGTGTAATTGGCAGAATGGTGATACGCCCTGTCACAATTCTATCAAGATTTAATACAGAAGAAACCTTTAATTCACTGTGTCACTGTGGGATAATGTATTATTTGTTTTTTAAATGGAGTAAGGCAGCCGGCCCATGTAGAAATTTCTGATGAAGAAGTCGTATATCACAAAATGAAGGAAAGGTGATTGAAGCATATGTACAACCATTCAATTGCTACAATGCATGCAAAAGAACATTAAAAGTAGCAACTTTGCAAAGTTTAGTTAAAAACAGGAAAGTTGTCAAAAGTTGGATGAACTCACTAAAGTGTATGGAGGACTTTCGATATTGAGAGAGAGAAGGATTGGGCATGTGGGATTTTACCTGCTGGACTGGTTTCTGTGAGGTAAGCCAATACCTAATACCCAAAAGCTCCTTATTTCTACATTGATAATACAGGAACAGTTAACGATGGTGGAAGTTCATGAATATGAGGAGACACATCAGAAAATTACTTACTGTTTAAATACTGTATTTATGTTAAACATACACTGGATCCCGTCTCTATTAATTGCACTCTTTGGAACTCTCGGTCTGTCTGTAATAAACTCATCAAAATCCATGACTTATTTATCACTCAATCATTTAACCTGCTGAGTCTCACAGAAACATGGCTTCAAGAGTCGAACACAGCCACTCTGACCCATGGTGGCCTTCAATTTTCCCTGATAACTGGCATGGTGGATGTGTTTCTCTCCTCCAACGGCACTTTCCAGGTCATTTCCCTTGAATCCTCTCTCATTCTCCTCTTTTGAGGTTCAGACCAGACTCTTCTGGCCATTTTCCCTGAGAGTTGCAATCATCTGCGTGTCTCCCCACCCCCTCACTTCCGGCTAACTGTAACACTTTCTTAAACATTCTTCTACCTAGCTTCCTTAACTCCTATCTTCTGACATTCCCGCTCCCGTCATGGATGATTTCAACATGCCCATTGACAAACGCCTCCCAATTCTTTTTTCTAATCTACTCTCTTAGCCTCTTCCAGCTTTTTTACTTTCAAACCCATAAGGGTAGGAATACCCCTGGACATGGTCTTCTCTAAATATAGTATAACAGCACAGGCAAAAATAGAAAAAATGGATTAGTGCACGCCTCACCAGACTGGGCTCAATGTCCGGGATTATCCAATATATTATATTATATCCAATATATATATCTCCTTCTAATATAATGGTCTTCTCTAGACTCTGTCCAGTTTCTCACCTTACTAACAATCCCACCAAGGTCTGGGACCACAACATTTTCTCCTTTTCAATCACTAATACTTACTCTCCTCCTGTCACCCCAACTTCACTCACATACAGAAACCTAGGGGCCAATAACAACCAATAACGCTTAGACACTGTACAGTCATCACTGTCTCCTATCTCTTCCCTCTCCTGTTATAATCTGGCTGCAAATACTATCACAATACCCAAATCAACCCTTGACATAATAGCACCCTCACCCCACCCCCCAAACAGGTGTGCCCAATGTCTGTGGAGGAAATCTAAAACTGCAGCAGACTTTGTCTATTATAAATTTGCACTAAGAAGCTACAACTCTGCTCTCCACTCTGCTAAGCAAACCCACTTTACCACTCCAATCTCTTCTCTATCCCACAACCAAAAACGCCTCTTTGACACCCTCAACTGGCTCCTCAAATCCAAATTTCAGACATCACTGACCTCTGAACTGAAGACCTAGATACCTATTTCAAGGACAAAATATATACTTTCCATCAGGAGATCATCTTCCAGTTACTAAGTAGTGTTCATCCCATTCCATCTCACATTTCCTCCCATCCCTCTCAGCCTTCAAACCAGTGACAGAGGAGAAAGTCCCAGACTCCTCTCCTCCTCTTGCCCCACCACCTGTCCTAGTGAACCTATTCCCTCATACCTTGTCTAGTCTTTCTCTCCTGCTCTCACTACTTACTTAACTCAAACCTTCAATCTTTCTCTTTTCTCTAGCATCTTACCCTCAACTTTCAAACATTCACTGATCACCCCACTTTTGATAAAACCTGCTCTAGACCCATCCTGTATAGTCAACTATCAACCAGTCTCAAACCTCCCTTTTATCGCTAAACTCTTGAAATGTCTGTTCTACTCCTGCCTAACCCGCTATCTCTCTGAAAACTTTCTTCTTGACCCCCTTCAGTCTGGTTCCAGTCCTCTCCATTTTATGGAAACTGCCCTTACTAAACTCTAATGATCTCCTAACAAGTCTAAAGGCAAAAACTCTCTTCTAACTCTCCCGGATCTCCCTGCAGCTTTTGGAACTGTAGACCCCCTCTCTATGCTTCCCTCAATCAGCTTCAAGACTTGGCTCTTTCCTGGTCACCTGCATCTAAAACAAATCCCTAAAAATCATCGCTTCCTTACTGTTGAATCAGCTAAAACATTCTATATCGCACTGATTAATTCTCTGCAATTCCTTACTAATGGGCCTTCCCATCTCTAAACTCTTTCCTCTCCAGTCCATTCTTAATGTCCACCCACTGCACTGATGCCTCCCCCTATACTAGTCACTACATCGGCTACCTATCAAGCATAGGATACAATACACTCTGCCCCTGCTCACCCACAAAACCCTCCACAGTGCTGCACCTTCTAAAACATCTCCTCCCTAATCTCTGTTTACGCCCTACCTATGACTTAGGCCTAACTTCATCCATAATCCACACCTCTCACTCCTGCCTGCAGGACTTTACCCAAGCTGCACCAGTTCTATGGAATGCATTACTTAAGAATCTCGGACTCACGTCCAGTACCCAAAGCTTCAAAAGTGCCCTAAAAACACATCTGTTCAAGCAGACCTATCAGGTTCCCTGACTGAACCACTCCCCCAGGCCACCCTACCAGTCAAATGTTCTATCTGCATGTGTGCCTTGTGAGAATCAGGGGACTGTTCCAATCAGGTTCTGGACCAGACCCCTGACCTCATATGTACGTGACCCCTAGTTCACATTACCCTGGCTGGCTACAAAGGCCCTATTCCATTAAACATTTATCGGCCGTATTCGGACGATCTAGCGATTACCCGGGCAGCCCCCCCCCCCTGACTCACCCACGCGGAATAGCGGCGGCAGCGAGCGGGGAACAAGGAACAAACGAGGGCTAGTAACGCATGTTTGCTTCTCTCCGTCGACCCATGGAATAGGGCCTTTAGACTAGTTTTCTAGCATGCTTAGTGTTTTGTATATCCTTATCTGCTTTGTTATCTGGCTTTCCTGACCTCAGCTCTTGTTACCTGACTACTCCTTGGATTGTGATTTTGTACTTTGCTGCCCATTGGGTTTGACCCGGCTTGTCCACAACCCCTTATCTGTAAGTCTGTCTTTACTGAATTTTGTGCTTTTCACATATTGTACGTTAGTGACTGTCACCTAAATGCTCGCAGTCACCTAGGGCTATCTGAGTCAAGTAGGTAGGGACAATGGGTGGTGATTCACCATCTGTGTCCACCCTGTGCCTTTCCTACCTTACTCTACCTGCGGTATTGTAACAGTATTATTGCACAAGGCTTACTTGGATGTATACCACAGTGCTAACAGCTGCATATCCATTTTGGTGACAGACTGTCAGGTTTGGAGCCTCAAATGGTAATTCCATCAGGTTTGACAGAACAAAAGAGTGCAGAATGCAGTGCTATCATCCCATTAAAACAATGGATAACACTACAGAATCCAACCAATCCCATTATAAGTTAATAAGGTCAATCAGGCACAGTTCATGGGTATCTTTTAACAGGACTAGCAGTGCTGTCATGGTTTCTATTGTAACAGAAGCCATGGTGGTGGTGTGAACAGAGCCTTCCTGTGTGCAGGTTGTCAAAAAGAGAAAGCAGATGGGATTAACCTAACACAAAGTTTGCGTGTAGTTTGTAACCATGGAGACACAAAGATCCACATCTACACACAAAACAGATATTATATTATTAGATATTATTATTATTATTTTTATTTTTTATTTATAGAGCGCACTTAATTCCAGAGCGCTGTACAGGCGACAGGGGTAACAAACAAGAACATTACAAGATAAAAACACATTACATGAAGGCAGATGGCAGACTGATACATGGGGAAGAGGACCCTGCCGTGAGGGCTTACAATCTATAACCAGGACTATTTGCAGACTGGCTTTATGTCTTAATTTTAGAAACACTGAAATAATAAAAAGCTGCAAAGAAGTATATAAACTTTCATAAAACTTCTATATATTCATGAACTTCAATATATTTATGTAATGATAAAATTCACAAGTGCACAAGATACAATTCATCCACTATAGACAGCACTGAATTATATAATACTGTTATATAATACTAGCTAGTTTGTTAATTTTAAATAAATGGATGTAGATATTGTATTTTAGATTATCATATTTAGGCAATCATATTGTAGATATTTTCCATGTGATATATGCTACATGCTAGCTGTACTTGGTGTTTCTACCAGCTTTTAAACATACCGTCCACACTGTACATTTGCTTACTTGCTTTTTCTTCAGACACCATCTCCAAGCTCCAGTCTAAGTGGATGCCGCAAAAAATAATTACCACATGTGCTGACCTGACATTTATTGAGTGCTATAATAGTCCTGGATAATAGGATAATAAGATACAGCGTAATGTATTCTAAACATTGAGCACAAATACATAATGGTGAAGGGGAGCTGCTGACTGATTGAGAGTGACAAGGTGGTAGCAAGCAGAAGTCCTCCTATTATTAAGATGCTTTTTCCTTTAGAACATGTATTTTCTACAGATAGAGGAGGTTTACGGGAAATTAAACAATAAATGGAAAATGGAAGTACTGTATATGGAAGGGGGGAGGAGGATGTAATTTTGGATGTGCACCTCAACCTCAATTCTATGGCTCCAGCATTTACTGGACTTACTAGGGAACGAGTATGGGAATGGCAAAGGAACTCATGTCAATTCTTATGGCGGATTGAGCTTGAGAATATCATTGAGTCAATGGCAACTTGAAGCGGAGTCCCCTGCCTGTATTCCATACTAGGAACATACCCTAAAGCCCCCATTACATGGGGGGATCTCCTGGAGCAAGCAAAGGCCGACCTGTCAGGTCAGTGCTTGTTTGCTCCTTGCCCCCCGCTCGCTGCTGGTGCTATTGCCTGCGCTGACAGTGAGCAGGTAGGTGTGGGGAGGGGGGAGTGGCGGGGAGCCCGTTGGAGATAGCGGTGGTCTGCTGCTGCCGCTTCTGTTCCCCAGAGTAACGGCAGCAGATCATTGCTATCTTAGTCGTTTGCTATCTTCAGCAATGACCGATAATTGGCCAAATATGGACGATAATAGCTTAGTGTAATAGTGCCTTAAGTCTTCTGGCCAATGGCCTGCAAAATCTAAAATGAAAATCTTGAAGCACAGTTGATAAAGGGGAATATTTTTAAACTGTATAATGCCCCCTAGTTGTCAATGAGGTAAAAAGATGCTTACTCAGTGTTTGACCCTAATGTCACGCTGGACAAAAAGGGCTCCCACAGCATGGTGATGGTCGACATCTAGTTGGTCACTAGCTCAGAGTCATAAATCCAGATTTCATTTGTTGAAATTAATACAATTATTTGTATTAAAGGGGTTGCCCAGCAGTCAGCCTTTTTAATATACTGCTGCTGGTGCATATAAAACAATAAATATGTTATCCTCATCTGCCCACGCTCCCTCTCTGTTGTCCTCCCCTGATGTCCTCCATCAACTGCAGAGCCTCTTCTTTTGAGACAAACTCACCTGCTCAGCCAATCAGCCTGCTCAGCCAATCACTAGCCGTGGGGCTGTCCAATCTCAGTCAGTGATTCGCTGAGCAGGCTGTCACTCTTGAGGCTCTGCAGACAGCATGGGGCACTGGCGACATCAGAGGAGGACATAAAGGAAGTGCGGACAAGTAGGGATAACATGTTTATTTTTATTTGTGGACCAGCAGCAACATATCAGTTAATATGTATACTAAAGCTAGATCTATTATCAAATACCTTCATAATCTCTATAGACTTTGTGGTTAGTACAGTGGTTCTTCACTGTAATAAATGTGATGCAGAGTATTCAGGTGAAGGTTTTACTTAAAAAATAAAACAAGCCTTTGACAAGTCCATTTCTTAGGACTCAGTTATGATGGAGTAATTTTTCATTCACAGCACATGGAGAGAGGACACGTTTGTACTTATCTACTCATAAAATGTATTTGTTACAACTGAGAAGTAAAATAGTCTTCGGGCACCAGAATCACCATCCTGGGCACGTTGGGGGTAGTGAGTAATCCCTGTGGGGATGAGTGCACCATATCTGCACTGTGACTTATCATGATGGCTGTCTTGGTAAACACTGTCAGTATATATGCTTCATGCACTTGCCAGTTTCTGTGACTGTACCTGCTGTATGAGACCTTTTTCATCTTCCAGGATTGGATGTTCCTCTAGTACTCGGCAGACATAGCTAGTATATGCATGGTTGCCATAGATTATCATAAAGGTTATGTATGTTTACATGTGGCTTGTGACATCATAGGATACTGGTATCTAACCTGAACCCCAAAGGACTGTCTCTGAGGGTCATTGCTATCCCTATTGGTCATACATACTTTTTCTGACGTGCAATACTGCAGCCATAAAAGTGTACTCCTGACTGTATTGTGTGTGTGGTTTGTCTGTGTCTTGGGGTTATCCTGACCTGTCGCTCCAAGTGCTTATCGGAGGCCGGGCCGGGGTGAACACCCGAAGCACACACAGAGTATACAACCATATCCCCACTTGTCTCCTACCCTTTTCTATATTTATTTGATTTTTCTATTTATTTAAACACAACAATTCTATATAATCTCTAAACAGTAACCACTGTGTCTTGTAAAGGTCTCCTGATGATCCCAGGGACATATCTGGGTGAAACGCGTAGAGACTTGGATTGAGACAGAGATACCTGTTTATCGCAATTTTTTTCTGAAGTCTGGTTTTATCTTTATATATCTGGGCTAATCTATCCCTAAGTATACCAGTCTATCAGAGGGTCAACAACCTAGATCTGTTGTGAAGTGCCGATTTCATATGTGTAGAACACTTGTTTTAATACATTTTTTACTTTTAATGCATATCTAATAAAAGTTAGATTTTATACGTGATTCTGGGAAAATAAAATAGTCTTCGCTCTCACTGAAACCCTGTAAATGATAGCGCTGTGTTCAATGTTCATGTATAGAACTAAATCTGTTTAGTAAAATCTCCTCCAGCAGAGAATCCTGCCGGGTAATTATAGCTGAGGCTGACATTATTAGCGCCACTGCATATTCCTGATGCTTACAAAGCCTTTTTCTATTTCTTTAAAGCAGAAGCCACATCACTCTACAATTATTCATCTATCGAAGAATTCAGTAGAAGAGCTCCAAACCAAATATGACTTCAGTTCATGGTGGTCCTTAGAACAAGCCTTACCCTAAAAGCCACATCCTTTACAATATTAGTTACAAGCTGTGCAGATCTCTTACGGGGAGGAACTTCTGTGCATTATGAAGTTATTAGATAACTTATCAAGAATAACTTATCGAGAGAAATGTTTTTCTATTTAAAACTGCATAAGATATCAGGAACAAAATAAACAGTGCCATTCTGACAATGTCCAATCCCATTTTCTGTTCTACAATCTCAACAATGTAGGCTAAATGCCTTATTACACAAAGAGATTATTGGCCGTATTTGGCCGATTATCGCTTTCTGTAATAAAAGGCAACGATCAGCCGACATGCATGATGTTGAACGATGTTGAACGTCTTTCAACATTAAAAGGCAACGATAGCAATGATCAGACCACTGCTATTTTCTATGGGCTGCCCGGATGATCTGAAGATCGTCCAGGGAGTCCCCCCCGCACTTTCCCGCTCGCTGTCATCATATGTAATAGCGCCAACAGTCAGTGAGAAACAAGAAGCAAGCGAGTGCCGACCTGACAGGTCGGCGATTGCTTGCTCCCTCTGATCACTCCGTGTAATAGGAACTTAAGTCAAACTAAGTTTCACGAGGATCTACCACCAGGTACGTCCTCTTTAACCTGGGGAAAAGAAAAAAAAAAGAAAATAAGGGGGCGCCTCCTGGTGTAGTATATAAAGGTAAGTTCCTTAGAGCAATATATAGGATGAGTTGCACTCACCTAGTTGGGTTGTGCAAGGGTACAGGCACAACTATACAGCACTATAAACAGGGGAGACACCGCAGCTCCTGCCGGGGAACACCAACCAAAGATGTACGTGATACAGATGCGTGTGTGGTCCTCCATGGGCCACTGGACCATAGAATCCCGGCTTAGTAGTGGGCGAAGGTGCTCTCTTATAGAGTAAACCACACCATATACGTGGCTACTCCATAAAGGTGTAGCTTTATTGGTAAAACAACGCGTTTCGGCCACAGAGTAAAAGGAGGCCTTTTTTATGTTAACTTGAGAAAGGCCTCCTTTTACTCGGTGACCGAAACGCGGTGACCAAAACGCGGTTATTTCCTATGCATAGAGTATGGGATAACTAGTGGGGGCCCAAACCTTGGGACCCTTAACCATACTAAAAACAGAGGTAAATTGTCCCTTGAGTGACTGGATTGGCAGTATCCACGCAAAGCCACTTCTCCATTTCCTGTCAGAACTGAGCATTGTTCAAACCCCCTATAGAGAGTGAATTAAGCAGTAACAAAGCTTGTTTATTGCTGTACCTTTCACTTAGGAGACAGTTAACCTACATTCTTATAATGGGGGGCAGGGGGGGTTGGGGTCCTAGCGGTCAGAGCCCCACTGATCAGCTACTTATCCCCTAGTCTGTGGACAGGGAAAGACTCTTAGTCTGGGATAACCCCTTTTATGAAATTGGAAATTGTAATAATTATACTTTAAAATAAATCAAGTAATATTATGGAGTTTTCAGCTGGGAATTTAACACATATTCTAGTCCTACAAAGTCACTATTTTTACTAAAACCCCTAAGACTTGTTAAAACACATTAAGTCCACAGAAATTACATGTTTCCCAGTTGACTAGAGAAAATGCGCAGTTATGTACACGTTCTGTCATCTAAAATGACCTCACTGTCAAATGAAAGCAACATTTAGAAGCTGATTAATCAGAGTTTGCACCTCACAGGTAGAGGAATAACCCCTAAGGCTGTCAAACTGCAAGCTGTGGACCAGTGCAAGCACACAGATGCCCTGAGCTGGCTGTGGGAGATGCTGTAATCTTCTCTGCAGGAAGATAATATCTTCTGACAGCTGCCGACCTGATAGAGCAGAATCCTGCAACAGTATGCAATATTGATCAAGCTCATTGCCGTATTGGAATCTCTGCTCCGCTTCCCTAGAACAAAATATTGACTGAAGCTTTAAAATGTTATAATTCAGAGTGTAGATATAAGACAATCATACTGTATTGTTAGGTTGTTTCTTATCATGAAATTAAGGATGAAAATTTCAATGCAAGATAAGTTTTTACTGTCTATTATAAATTATAGCATAGTTTAAAACCATTGTAGTGAAATAATCTGAATCTCAAGAGGCCATGGGTACAAAATATATAACAGTTTAGACAAGCCTATATTTTAGTTTTTGTTTTGTTTTGTTTTAGGTGTGGGACCTCCCCCTACTTTCCATAATGAGCCCGATCCAAAACCAAGCAGCAGCAGCAGCCTGGTATTACTTGAGCAGGAAGGCCCGTTTATGTTGGCTATCCCCACCCTAATAATACCTTCCTGCTACTGCCCAATTGCAGACCATCAGTTTTTGATTCTCTGGGCCTGAGTATACCACTGGTGCCAGTGAGTACTGGGGTAATAATGTGGGTTAATGTTAGACATTTTACAGGCCAGTGCCTAGCTACAGCTTAAGGCTATGTTCACACTGCGTATGTTTCCGTCCGTAGTGCGGACCGCGAATATACGCACGTAGTTTTGAGGTTGATGCGTTCGCTGGGAAGTATACGATATACGCCCGCACAATGCACTACGTATGAGCTTACGGCCGGAACGTATACGGCGCCGTGAAAAATGAACAAGACCATTGTTTGAGGACGGAAATGTTGAAACTCACGGCCGTGGATTTCAGTGCGGTCCCGTACGAAGTACTTATTTCAGCCAAATTGAACTTGATTTTTCGATCCAAAATGTTCTGTGAGTTTTATTGGGCTGGGCGAAGATTTCCAAGTAAATGACCTGTTTCAGATCGCTCCGAAAAAAGCTAGGGGAGCATAACTGTACTACGGTCGTATATTCGCGGTTCGTACGCATCCGGACGCATGTCTACCTTTCCCACGCCCGTAGTTTCAGCCGCACATGTACGTCGGCGTACGAACTACAGCCGGACTCATACGCAGTGTGAACATAGCCTTATAATGGATCGTTCAGTTGGGTTCTACTACTAAGCCAAAAATAATTTTTAAAAATGCAAAAAAAAAAAAAAAAAAATGTTGATATGTACAGTATCTGTAAGGAGACGGGCAGATTTTAGTGCTTCTCTTATCGTCTTCATCTATGGTGTCATTATTTGGTATATAGAGGAAGCGTAGTTCAAGCCAAAGGCTGGGAAGGATGGTGCACTGAGGGACCAGGATAACCCTAGTGCACCAAACCAGCTCAACATATTTCATTTTAATAAAACTGCATTATAGACAAAAATTGTAAGAGCAGCGCTGGAATCTGTTTCTGTCTTCCCCTACATTCTGTCTGGAATCTGTCTTCCCCTACAAGTACATATCAGCAGGTTTTTCTATAAGGAAAAAAAAACTCTAATTGAAATAACCCCACCCCCAGTCCCTTTTTAACCTTTTTATTAAAGGGAGCCTTTCATTTATGCATCTAATTAAAACACATCAGCACACCATAAGACATGAGTCTAATATTGTGGACCCAACCCACCCTATGCATGGAGCACCTTATGCCCCACCTTCTTGACACTCTTTCTGCCCAAATGAATGCATGTTTAACAAAAGAAAGACATGTATGAAATGAAAGGTTTTATAGCAATATCTTTTACAGTGCTGGCGGTTTAGTGAACATTTTTAAGGGTGGAGATTCTACATTTTAGGTTGTAAGTAAGTTATATTATGGCTGTGTAGAAACACACATACATTGTATCTTTTTTTGTACAGAGGTAATCTCCCTTAGAAACTTCAAGAGAAGAATATCTCATAAATGCAGAACCACATGGAGCATGGTATGGCTGCAAATGTACAACTGCCAGACATTTTCTTGCACGTGTGCCAGCATGGGCAATCGACTGGTCAATACTGTGGTGGTTGGTCGGAATATAGCTCAGCCTGTAGTTGTACTGTCGTGACACCAGTGCCAGAGGGGCACACGGGTATGGGAGGACACCTGCTTTTATTTTTGAGAAGCTGGCTATATCCTTTCCCCTGTGGTCGGTGACCTGCTGGGTTGTAAGGGGGTCCCTTGGGCGCTTATCACCGTGTACCAGAGTGGAGTTGTGACCCACCTGGACTATCGGTATCGCCACCCACAGAAAGGGGAGATGACCCAAGGATGTGGTATCTACTGTGTAGGAGTCGGAGCAATAATCACTTAGTCCTGTTACCATAAATAAATCTTCTTTACTGCGAGCATACTTTGTACAATAGCTAATAACAGACTGTAGACGTAACAGAACAGAATCTGCGCTGAGACCATCTAGGGTAGAAGAGCTGAGAGTTGTAGAGAGGAGTTTGTACTGAGAGTCCAGAACAGTGGAGAGGAGTTTGTACTGAGAATTCAGTACAGTGGAGGGGAGTCCCAACCCAGGGTAGAAGTGTGCTCTGACGGAACTTTAGAATAAGGAAAAGTAAAATACTGAAGACTTGAAAGTAGAAATATAGCTGTCTTTATACCACCTATTACCCTACAGTGCTGGGTGACCCGTCCTATGAGGGTGGCACAAGCGCCTGACCTTGTTACCTGAGTTGAGCAGAGTGCCCAAGTTTACCTGGTTACACCCACGCTGCAAGATAGAGCACATAGGCTTCAAGCAACTTTGCTCTATCCAGATCAGTTCCTCTTGTTATAAGGATACTGTCCTGCACTGTTAAAGATGTTGACGGAGTGGGTTGGGGTGATCTCCGACTTGTCCTGTCCTTTAGTGGCTTAACACTGCATAGTGAGTAGAAGTGCTGCTTTCAAGACACTAGACTACACTGGACACTGACTAGGTGTTGGGACCTGGCAAAGCCAGGGCCCAGCTGGATTACAGCAGGGACTGTCGATTCTTGCGTCCTCTCTCCACCAAGACTTAGGTAAGACTCACTAAATGTGGGCGTGTACTTCCTCTCCCCAAGTGACAACTTCCTACAGGAGGTGTAATGTCCCCTGTGAGTGGTGGAGAAGAAAGTGCAAAAATAAAAAAGGACACAGAGGTAGGTGAAGAGAAAAGAGGGCTCTCATTGGTGCCCAGATTATAACAAACAATAACCCCTTAGTTACAACAGCTATGCAATATACAAGTACAGTTACATAGAGTAGCGACATCTAGTGGCAAAACTTAGGTCACCAGGACACCACACGTGCCTCTGGATTGTACATGAGATCTTAATATTTAGAAATACGTTTAGAAATAGAGATCATACAGCATTGGTCTGGATGGATGCATCTAGATTATTAGACCCTATGTCTGACATTGCTTGGTTGTTTACACACCTTAAAAATTGAGGGCAACACATACTTAATTTGCAGTAAAGATGGTATATGTGCTGGTGAATTAAATGGTGACAAGATAAATAGGTCCAGAAAATACAGCCGGTCTAAAAAAAAATTACTAAAGTGTAAGACAATCTGTGTGACTTCAGCTATGCTAAAATCTCTGTTACTATGTAAAGTATCTGAGCTGATAATCTGTGTAATTGCGATTGTCATTCCTATTACAATCATCCCTGTGTCCTAAAAACCTACTAAGCCTTTGTTTCCCTTTTTTGAAAGGTAATGTTTTGTTCGTATCATTTACTGCTAGGGATTTATTGCGTAGGCAGACAAGATGGTCTGGGTGCCCCTTTACTATCTGTAACCAAAATCAATGATCTTAGTGGCGCAGCTTGGTAATAAAACCACATCTACTCTTATTAAATATGATCATAGCAAAAGCTGATCCTGAAGCCCAAATAGATAGGAAAACAGAAATAAAACACCTGCCCCACTTACCATTGCTTAAATATGGTGATGACAGTATGCCTGCTATCTGTAACCAAAGCAGACTATGCAATGCAAGAAGAACTTAGTTCTGGTGATATAGATTCTTAGTAGTAAAGATGTTTCCAGGATTTAATGTACATGTTCCTTTAGGCCATAACAACCACTTTACTAGAATTTGTACTCAATTGCTGATATAATATGCAAAGTATTAACATGCTTAGCTTAGAAGAAACAAAGGTTTTGGGGGCATTTGTGTATTTATTATGAATGAAACTGCTAAATGGGGACTGACTTTAAAGACATAGTGGATAATTTATACAAAGAAAAAAAAATCACAAATCCTTTGACAGCTGACAGAAAACTAATGTACTGACAAGAGGTAATGGGTGTTAGGATCAAGCTCTGTTTTTATCTTTTGTCTGTTTGTCAGCAATTCTGCTATTTTACAAGATGGCCACTGCAGTTTCAGTGGCCATTTTACCTGCTCTCTGAGGCTATATTAAAGGGTTTATCCAGCGCTACAAAAACATGGCCACTTTCCCCCCTACTGTTGTCTCCAGGTCAGGTGCGGTTTGCAATTAAGCTCCATTTACTTCAAAAGAACTGAGTTTCAAAACCCCACCCAAACTGGAGACAACAGTAGGGGGAAAGTGCCCATGTTTTTGTAGCGCTGGATAACCCCTTTAATGTCTGCATCGGTGCCCTTCCTGCCTAAGTATTCAGTTAGAACCTAGATTCTGTCTGCTTCAAGCTAAACTGACTCTCTTGTTAGTTGCATATTCCCTATGGTCCTCTTATTCCTGCTACTTGACCTCCTGCAAAATACCTGCTGCTGCACGTGGTGGTCGCCCTGCTGATGGCACTGTCACTCTCTCCTCCCCAGGACCCGCTCCGGCTGTGTTCTATCTCCCTACAGATCCATTAGCGGCACCACCGCTTACCACCTCCAGGTCTGCTGTACCAATGTTCTCTGCTCACCTGCCGGATGCCATTCAGCACTACTGCTACAAAACATTAGTCTGCATATACTTGCTGTGACTGTTATCTACTGTGTACACCCCTACCAGCCAAAGGCTTCCACAAAGTATCCACGCAAAGTGTAACAATGGGAACACATAAGTAAATTTCCTGAAATAAGTGTCATGTGAAATTGCTTAGAAAGGGTCATCAGGTGGGCTTCTCAGCCACAGCAATACGGTATAGCACATGATAGACAAGGCAGGAGATGTGCGGCTGTGTAGGGTACAACTAGTAGTGCAGGGTCCCAGAACCCATGTGCCATTCCTGTTTTGTGTATAAGTAGGTCGGCACTGAAGGTACAAGTATTCTTGGGTAATCTGTGAATGGTAAAGTGTAGTACTGCATTTTGGTCATTAAGTGTCTCTGTATTTTTCTCCTATGGCAAAGCTGAAGGTTTATATGCAGTTTCATGCCGGCATGATCCAATCCAGGAAAGGCATCACTGTCCGTAAGTCTGCTAAATTTATGGACATGTTATTGCAGTCGTAGGCTATGTGCACACTATGTAAGAGACCGGCCGTTCTCTAAAAAGATCATCCTGCAGTACCGGCCGAATGATCTCTTCTGCTGCACAACTCGCTCGCTCCATAGTGTGCACTGACATGTTTTTTTACGGCCGCTATTCACTGAATAACGGCCTCAGAAAACTGACATGTCAGTTGTTTGCGGCTCCGCTAGGGATCCCGGCTGGAGCAGATACCATGTGTATGCACTCCAGCCGGGATCCCATAGACGGAGAGATAACGTAGATTTTCGTAATAATCACGGCCGTTGTGCAACAGACATGATTTTACAAAACTATACGTTGTGTGAACATAGCCTTAATCAGAGAAAGAGAGTGGATTCCTGCTGAGAGACCTTCCTGGGGGCCATTCATGTTCCTGCCAGTTATTATCAAGTGTTCCTTTATGGTAGCCATGTCCCCTAGTACTCCTCAGGTGAGGCTACCAACAGGAATACTTCCTATCCACACTTAAGGCTATCCTTCTCCTTCTGTTCGTAGCCCTGAAACGTTCGCCAGGAGCTTTAGTCAAGTCAGCAGTCTGAGAAAGAGTAAGTAAAGCCGACTTACTTGGCTGCTACTCTGATCGAACAGGGAACCCCAGCAGCAGGCTCACCCTAAGTGGGTCTTGTACTCCTCTTGTACTTCATGTTATTCAGTACACTCGGCCAGAAATAGGTGCATTAAAGAGGTCCGCAATACAGACAAAACATACAAAACAAAATGACATGCAACACAAAGGGTGTCATATATTTCCTGAAATGACCCTGTAGCAAGGTATATATAGGCCACACAAAAAGATCACTAAAAAGGTAGATGGGGAGTATTTCTATAATATAAGGAGAGCAATAACAGTAAATTACAGTTAACCCCTTAAGGACTGGGCCAATTGTCACTTTTGCGTTTTCTTTTTTCCTCCTCGCCTTCTAAGACCCATAATGTTTTCTACAGACAGGGCCATGTGAGGGCTTTTTTTCCAAGAGCAGGTGGTCTTTGTAATGGCAGCTTTCAATCAGCCATAAAATGAATGACAGAACGCCCAAAATATCATTTATGGGGTGAATTTGGGTCACAAATTGTGATTCTGCAAAAAAAAAAAAATAATTGGGGGAGAGGGGTTCCATGTTTATGTAATGCACTAAAACTGACATTTTTTTTCTGTATTCTATAGGTCAGTCTGAACACAGCGATATGCATGTTAAATAGGTTTTCTAACGTTTTACTATTTTTTTTTTCAAATAGGTATATTTAAAGGAGAAGTTGGGGCAAAAGCATTTTTTAATATGTTAATAGTTAGGGAAAGTTAGACAAATTTCTAATATACATTAATTATGGGAAATGCACATTTACTGCTATTTCCCTTAATTTAGTAGATCACAGAGACTTCAAAATCTCAGAAATACTGTGACGTCACGAACCGGGGGTATAATTCCAATGGAGTGTCCAGCAGGGGGCCTACTATATATAGAAGTCAATGAGTACCATTGACTTCTATATATAGTGCGCCCCTGCTGGACACCCCATTGGAATTACACCCTGATTCGTCTATGAAACAGGTGAGTCTGCACACTGTACTACTCCCCCATAATCTATCTGCTCATAGTATGAGCAGATAGATGATGGGAGAGTAGTAGAGTAGTACCAGGGCCATCCCCAATCCTATGAGCACATGATGGGGAAGTAGTATCAGGCTATCCCCATCACCGCCGCTGCTGCCCCTGCTCGTCCGGCGGGTCCACTGCTGTTATTGAGGCCCTGGTCTCGGGGGGAAGTAGGCCTCAGACCGGGGCCTACTCCCCCCCTGAGACCGGGGCCTCAATTACATACGCGGACTCGCCGGAAAAGCAGGGGCGGCAGCAAAAGGGGGTCCGGACGGGTCCGCCGCTGTAATTGAGGCCCCGGTCTTAGGGGGGAAGTAGGCCTAGGACCGGGGCCTACTCATCCACTGAGTATGGGGCCTCAATTACATAAGCGGACCCATTGGACGAGCAGGAGCGGTGGCGGCAACAGGGGGTCCGGACAGGTCCGCTGATGTAATGAGGTCTCAGGGGGAAGTAGGCCTCAGACCGGGGACTACTCCCCCCTGAGACCGGGGCTTCAATTACATCAGCAGACCTGTCGGACGAGCAGGGGCGGCGGCGAAAGGGGGTCCGGACAGGTCTGCCACTGTAATTGGGGCCACGGTCTCAGGGGGGGGAGTAAACCCGGTCTGAGGCCTACTCCCCCCCTGAGACCGGGGCCTCAATTACATCAGCGGACCCACCGGACGAGCACGGGCGGTGGCGGCAACAGGGGGTCCGGAGGGGTCCGCCGGTCTTAGGCCTACTCCCCCCTGAGACCGGGGGAGCGGCGGAGGTGATGGGGATAGCCCTGGTACTACTTCCCCATCATATGCTCATAGTATGAGCACATGATGGGGAAGTAGTACCAGAGCATATGTGGTGGCGGGGTGGCGGATTGGGGATGGCCCTGGCACTACTCCCCCATCATCTATCTGCTCATACTATGAGCAGATAGATGATGGGGAGTAGTACAATGTGCAGACTCACCTGTTCCATAGACGAATCAGGGTGTAATTCCAATGGAGTGTCCAGAAGGGGCGAACTATATATAGAAGTCAATGGTACTCATTGACTTCTATATATAGTGTGCCCCCTGCTGGACACTCCATTGGAATTACACCCCCGGTTCGCGACATCACGGTATTTCAGAGATTTTGAATTCTCCATGATCTACTAAATTAAGGGAAATAGCAGTATATGTGCATTTCCCATAATTAATGTATATTAGGAATTTGTCTAACTTACCCTAACTAATAACATATAAAAAAATGCTTTTGGCCGGAGTTGTTTTTTAAAATGGTCCTATTGTGACTCTAATAGCGCTTTTATTTTTTCACCTATTATGTCGTATGGGGCATAGTTTTTTGCACCATGATCTCTAGTTTTTATTAGTAAAATTTTTTTCTAAAACAGACGTATTGATCACTTATTATTTTTTTTATACATAAAATGTCATTAAAAAAGCAATCATTGCGTTTTTTTTACAGTTTTTTATTAACACCGCTCACCGTTAATAGAGCAAATGATTACGCACACTATGGTATATTATATGTCAATTAACTTCATTATAATTTTTTTTTAGTCCCTTAGGGGACTTTTACATTAATAAATTTGATTATATACACATAGCATAGCAGGGATCAGTGTTATCTGTGATCTTCTGATAGAGCCTGTCTGTGGCCTGTGGCTGACTGTATCAGAAGACTGAAGACCTGACTACACGGAGGAAGGTAAGAGACCTCCGGCAGTCAGGCCATACGATCGGGACTCCTGCATACACGCTGCAGGGGTCTGAATTGGTAAGTGACAGGAGATGTTCCTGTCACTTACACTTAAAGCGACGATTGCGGCATTTAAGGAGTTAATGGCGGCCGCCATTGAGGGTGAGGGCCTGGCTGAAGATAGCAGCCAGTCCTCACTGGCTATGGTGAGAGCTCAGCTACTGAGCCCGTTCCATAGCCCGGGACCACGCCCTCCTGCGTTAAGGCACAGCCTGTGGGAGCATAAATGTACGCCCACGGTCGTTGAGGGGCTAATAAAATGTCCCGATAAAAATGTGAATACAACAACAAGCATCATGCTTGAGAATAGTTCAGTAAGGGATCCGAAACGTCGCATCTTGTGGTTTATGCACTTTGTTGAATAAATTCAAATTTTTTTACCATCTGAGCTGGTGTGCTACGGTCTTTTCGTTGGACATCTATCTATCTATCTATCTATCTATCTATCTATCTATTTATCTATCTTTCTCACAGTGTATTATTTATTATCTGGGATCAGTTGACATCAATTGCTTCTTTCTACCGTGGATACATTTCTTTGGCTCAGGATTTGCTGCTAGTTGGATGTAACTTTCCATTCCCCATTGCTTCAGTCTCCTCCAAACCAATACATGATCATAATTTACGCTATCATCTCATCTCAAATTGGTTGTGAATTCCAGTAAATTCCCTAATGAGCTCAGCTGAAAAGATCCCATCTCTGACAGATACCTTTTCTTCCCAAAGAATGATTATCAGTAGCATGTTCTTAATTTTAAATTACACTCATTATTACAGTTGAATTAATACTGAAAGTTGGTTTTGATTTAGTTATAGAGCAATGGAACAGTGTGAGTTTCTGCTTGATGGCTCCATTCCGAGACATTTCTGCTTCCTGCGCTATAATAGAATTGCCTTATTCAGGATAGATGAGGTAAACAAGATCTATTTGCACTCATTAGCTGCTGCTGCCATTACTATATATATATATTTTTACTAATAATTTATTAGTGTGGGGGGAGTAATGTAATAACTGGTAATTGTATATTTTCCCTAATAAAATTACATTGTGCTCTTTCTATCTCAACATTTTAGCATTTATAGCTTTCACTAAAGATAGGTTTGACACAGCAGATGAATCTGTAAGTATAATAGTTTAACATTGATTTTGTTCTGTAATCTTTTACTTTTTTGTGGAAGGTTCATTGACAAAGTTCTATCTTTTTGAATAAATTTCTTAAATATACTATATAAAAAATTACATACTTTTCAAAACAAAATCACTCAAGGTTCCCCCTTCCAGAATATATAGAGAGATAGATAACAGAGTCTGCATCCAGCACTAGCTGTTCTATAATGGTGGTTATTTGAGAAAGAGATTAGGAATTTTGGACATTAAAGGGAATCAGTTGTTATTCATGTTCTGAACTGCTGACACTGTGAAATAGCTGTTACGTCAAGGAAACACATGGTACCTATGATATTTCTGTCTGTGCTTCAGGAACATAGAAAAACAATTGAAGTGCAAAGTGCTATTGTAGTTAATCCCCAGTGATGCCCCTTGTAGTCTAGTTAACCCCCAAGTCATGCCCCTTGTTGTCTTGTTAACCCCCCCCAGTGATGCCCTTTGTAGTCTAGTTATCCCCCCCAATGCCAATGATGTCCCTGGTAAGCCTAGTTAACCCCCCAGTAATGTCGCTGGTAGCCTAGTTAAACCCCCCAGTCATGTCTCTGGTAGCCTAGTTAGCCCCCAGTGCCTGTCCCAAATAAAAAAAAATAACATCCCACTCACCTTTCCTCCGCTCCCACGCTGCCCAGGTCCTCTTCTCTCTCCTCTAACCTGTGCCGTCTTCTCTTGCAGGCGGCGTGCAATGAAATGACGTCATCACGCACAGCCCGCACGAGAAGGAAGATGTGCGCTGCTCTGGTGGGGAAGGGGACGGCACTCAAAGCACCCTCCTGTGTCTGCCAGCTGTCACAGAGGATGGTGTGTATGCCGGCTCCTGCCTCATCAGAGCGCCGCACATCACAGGGGAGCCGCTGGCCACATCGGGAGGTCTCAGGGGCCGGATGCGGCCCGCAGACTGGAGGTTCCCCACTGCTGCTCTAAAGCATACAACCATTTTAGTCCCTCCTCTCCTCCCTTTGTATTTTCATGCTTTCATAGATATGCTAATGATCTTCATTTCCTACTTCTCCCTTCTTTACCCTGTTATTGAACTATATCTGGCAAAAATGAACTCTATTTGAAATTCATATTTCACCCCTGTATATTTTCTCTCAGTTGAGTTGTAAACATTTCAGGGTCACAGATTCACATGAGGAACCAGATGGATAAACAGAAATGTTAACGGAACGTACTAAAAGCAACAACATAAGACTTGACTGTCATTTATTAATCTGCTTTTATTAAGTGTTAACTTGAAAAATGAACACGGTCGAGTATTTTTAATAAGTGGTTGTGGTGAGAATGTTTCAATACAAACACTGAAATGACCAGTGGAATTCAGCTCAGAGGAATCATTAACAGGTTTACAGGTTGTAACAGATTCAGAAGACACATTATACAGACAGCAAGGAGAACACATTATAAAACTTCGACAGAAGTAAAAAAAAAAAAAAAAACTACATTGACCACCAATGTATATACTATTTACTAAAGAGTTTGGTGATCAGAGGGACACTTTTCCATCCATGCCTAAGCAGAGACAGTAACACAGATAGACTTGCCTTAATGTTGTCATCCACATTACCTGGACATTCCACAGTTCAAGTGAACCAAACTTGATCCCTGTAGACCCACCTCTAAGTGCTTCACAGAAATGACAGGCAGAGGGAAATGCTGGAGGAAGTCTAGAATGCTACAGGTTTGGCAAATTAGAGATTGTAGTCTACAAAGCAGTGTAATTATATTAGGATATACAGGTAATTGAAAGGGAAAGAGCAGAAAAGCCACACATCTCCATCCAGTGATATAGAAATATGGTGGTGGCTTTAAATGGTCAAGCAAATGTGTATAAATCAATAGTACAAGTGAAGATAGTAAACTTTGTGATGTATCTTACCAGAGAAAAATGTTCCTTTCTCGCTTTATGAGCCTTCCACTTAATTTTAATAGCATGTTTTCAATTCACTCCTGGTTTTGGTTAAAAAATACTGACAAATCCCTGCTAGTAATGTGCCCCCCATTCTTCTGTAGCCCCCCCCCCCCTAATAGGCACCCCTAAAACAAAGCAAAACTAAAACTCCATACTTGCCTGCTGCAGCACTGTATTCTTCAGCTCCCATCCCTGTCTGCGTTCTCCCTGCATCGCTGGGGCGCAAGAGTGACATCACTCGTGTGCTGCCACGCCGCAGTAGGGAGCGGCCTCTTGTGGCTGGAGGCAGAACGCTGATTGGCAGGGTCAGGAGCCAGTTGCTCCTGACCGTATAAGGATCAAGTTGCTCCTGCATTTAGCTATGAGCACTTTTCCCAGCTGAAGTGCCAGAAGTAAACTGTTGCAGCACCTGGGAGGCCCGCTCGACTGCTGGGTGCTGCATGGGATGTCAGCTCAGCAGGCCAGGCCATTATAGGATCGGGCCACTGGGTCCCCTAATGCGGCAGGCCCCATATCAGCCACTGCTTCTGAGCTCCTTGCTTTCTATACCACGACCCAAATGCCCCTCTTAATTAGTCAATGACCGTGGTGAAACACTGCTGCAGTCGCTGATAGGCTAAGCAGGATAAATCCCACCAGTCTGTGATGTGAAACCCGGGTTATGACGTACCTGGAACCAGAGAGAAGAGGACATCCGGGAGGCCTGAGAGCTTGGTGATGTGGCGCAGCATGGGCACTGGGAGCGATAAGCATAATGTATTTTTTATTTGCCCCCCATCCCCTGCCCGTGATGATTACCCCCCCCCCCCCTGACTTCTCCTTTAATGAACTCCTCTGTTAATAAACCCAAGTGCAGAGCCAGAGTTTGACCTAATTGACTTTTCATTGCTGGATTACCAGAATGCTGTTATCTGACGCCTGCTGTAGAATCAGATCTGTGTTTGTGAACAAAAACTCTTTCAGATTAAGAATGTAGGGTCACTGCAATGCTGTCACTGTCTTAATGTTTTAGAAAAGAACAGACATGAGATACTATAAACAGCTCTAAACCATCCTGGAGGCGGCAAGTAGCGTCCAACTAACCCACTGACCTGTATCTGCAATATGTGCTGTGATCCAGCTCTGTTTAACCACATGTTTGTTTTTAAATTGTTCTGTGCCTCCACTTCTTATACTTTGTACAATCAGAATAAGAGTAAAAGAGTGTAAGGTCTTATTAAAGTGAACATTGTATCCCCTGATAAATTTATTAAAATGAAGATATGACCACAGAAATAATTTATATACTGGATATTTAGATTTTTTTTTTTATAAATCTTTATTTAAATATTTTATCCTTACTTACAATTCAAGTAAAAAAACGCCATATCACAATATATTACAGCAGAATTACCTCCCCCTTCCCCCCTCCCCCCCCCCCCCAAAAAAAAAGCTAACAAAAAAACCTAACTAAATAAATAAAAAGACACAAAATCCAAACCACAAACACTTTAAACTTTACACTTTAAATATCTTCCATTTTTCTTTCTGGACATTGTCCTCTCAAATTCTCTCTCTGCCATTGATTACCATTACAAAAACATTGAGTTGATCTTTCATTGGTCTATTCCCATACTCAGTTACCATAATGTTGTAAAGTCTACCGGAGACTGTTTCGGAGGCCCCCCCACCCCCACCCCCACTCCCCTAAGTATCTCCTACTAGTTATTTACCCATGATTTAACCTAAACAGCCCCAGAAGAATAAAAAGAAGAGCACATAAGAGAAGAACCCTCCTCTAATGAGAGAATCCTATCCCCACAAGTTGGGCCGGAGGGCGGAAGGACATGGACCCAAAGGGTTGTAAGGTCAAGCCAGGTCACCACTCTATTGCCAGGTACCTTTAGTCACTTGAAATACCCATTGCAACAACTATTAAACTAAAAAACAGCAAGTACAGTACATATGCACATATATAGGGGATCTTTCACTCCGAGGCAGAAGTACATATATAAGGAACCACTAAACCCCGTTGCTACTCCCCCTTAAATCACGCTCCAGTTTATTGTTATGAACCTTAACTGACATCAATAATAGTAAACTTCCAGACTCAAGGGCATCACTTCACGCCCAGATCCATATATAATGAACCAACGGCTCTCCGTATCACTTCTATTATGATTTAACCGAAAGTTATCAACTGATATTAAAACTTACTCATTATTTAAATTTGTTAGGTAATCAAGCATCATAGGTCCACGGCTCCTCCCATAGTGCTCAGCTCGACCCCACGCCTCCAACTAGGCCACTACCACCCCGTCCCCCTTCCCCCCAAATCAGGACCGGATCTCTTATACACCCCTTATCTAATCATTACGCTCTATCAGCGGTCTCCTAATCCAGTCTCCAGTTTACAATCACCAAATCCTTAAGTCACTAGGTTTTACCTCCTTTCAAAAAGAAAAAAATTAAATAAAATAAAATAAGATAAAGTAATTAGAAAATAAGAAAAAATGACTAATTTATTTTTAAAGCAATGTCCCCCTCACTCCCTCCCACTCCCCCACCCTCTCCCCTATTCATCACATATCAATACCCTCCTCGTTCATCCATACACCCAATGTTTTTTTTTTAATTCTTGAACTCTCTTACTTTTGTTTGCTTTTATTTGTTCAGCAATTATAACTCTATACATCTCCCTTCTCCACTCCCCTACTACCAAGGGCTGTGGTGATTTCCACTTCCGTAGAATGCACAACCTTGCTGCAAAAAGAGCTTTATGCAATCCCTTTTTTTTTTTAACAGAACACTCTAATTTTGTTAAATCAGATAGCAAATACAGTCCGGGATCTTCAACGATCTCAATCTCTAGTTTATCCTCTATCACACTTTTAATATTATTCCAATATCGGTGCAATTTCGGATATCTCCACAACAAGTGTAACAAATCCCCACCTTCGCATTACAACGATTACACAAATCAGTTTGCCGCAATATCATTTGATATAATTTTTTTAGGTGTATAATGAGCTCTCTAAATAATAAATAACTGTGAAATCTTTTAACTAGGTATTTCACTACACCACCTAACTGCTGAAAATACATTATCCCAATTTACATCTTTCTGATCCAAATCCCTTTCCCACTTTTCTTTAAATCCCATGTGCCTTGTGACTTTACCATTTTCATCATTTTTTAAAATATCTTGTATATTTTCCCTGTGATTGCCTTTGTGGCTTTAGTGACATTCTCCCCCAAAACCATGTGTTTTTGTACCAAAAAAATTGTTTTATCCAATGCAAGCAACTTGCATGTATCTATATAAAACCAAAGGTATATCCCCATACTCAGTAATAAGTGTATCTAGTGATTTCAACTCACCCTGGACATCAAATAATTGCGTTACTTTAGTCACCCCCCATCTCCCCCAAAATGTGTAGTCACGTATTTTGTATAGCTGTGCGATTTGTGGATTCCCCCATAGCGGAGTGAACTCTGTACTGTGAATTAAATTAAGCAGTTTTTTTATACCCAACCAAACTTTACTCATCATATACCATAATGGCTCAGTTCTTCTATCAAATCTAATTCCCGTCTCTAAAATAGTAGGCAAATCCGGTAGGAAATTGTTACAAATTCTTTGCCATTTACCAGTGCAGTCAAACTTACATTATGCCACCGAACTATATAGACCATCTGTGCAGCTAGGTAGTACTTATCAAACTCGGGTAGTTTTAATCCCCCCATATCCCTGTCCTGAGACAAGGTCGTATACCCAATCCTAACTACCTTACCACCCCATATCAAGGTGTTACACATCTTTGATATTTTTTTAAGGTGTTCTTTATCTATCCATATAGGGCTGTTAGATATAACATATAAAATTTGGGGCAAAATCACCATCTTGACCAAGCTTACTCTTGCAGCCATACCAATAGGTAGTCTATTCCAAACTCTGATCTTCTTATACAATTTATCTAAAACAGGAAACAAGTTTTCTTCCAAAAATTGATTTAAGCCAGTCGTTATATTAATACCTAGATATTTACAAGGTTCACCCGGCATGATTACATTTAGTCGGCCACATATACCCCTATCCTCTTCTGACAAGAACATGACCGATGACTTTTGCCAGTTCACCAAAAACCCTGAAAAGCTGCCAAACTCATCAATTAAACTCATGACCCTAGCTAGAGATGACTGGATGTTAGTCACAAAAAGCATTATATTGTCCGCAAACATAGACACTTTTTCTTCCCTATCCCCATATTGAAAACCAGTAAATTCCTTACTTTCACGAAGAGCAATGGCCAAAGGTTCTATAGCTACATCAAAAAGAAGGGGGGAAAGAGGGCAGCCATGTCTTGTAACTCTAGAAAGAAAGAAAAAGCAGATGACATTTGGGAGTTTACTAATACCCTCGCACTTGGGTCTCTATACAACAACTGAATCCACTTAATAAAATCAGGATATTTTGATATTTATGATGGTGAGATGAGACTATAGTAGGTCAGTGTGCAATATATATGGACTTTATTACTTTTTATGGTATTTTGTATCTCATGTGATTGTATGCTAACTCTGATTTCCTTATATATTTGCATTATGTGCTTTACTTAGCTGCTATAATAGGCCAGTGTACAATATACACGAACTCTATTACTTTGTATTGACTTTATGTGTCCTGCGATTTTACTATATAGGCTATGTTCACACAACGTCAAAAACAGAGAAAAGGCGGCGATTTTGCTTTTTAAAATAATGTCCGTTTTTGCCGCAATTTAACTGACTGCAATGGCAATGCATTAAAGTCAATGGAAAGACGGATCTCCAATGCACACAGTGTATTAAATAACGGACATTTTCACTGCGGACGTCAAAATAATGATCCGATCATTATTTTTTGGAGTCTTTTGCAAACACAGACATTTTATATTAGTTTATATTAATTTTTTCAGTTCTCACTGTTCTTTCTTCTTTTTTACTATTAAATTCAATGGACTTTTTAATTAAGATGCACCCAAAGGCCAACTAGTAACCCTAAACTAGAACCAGCAGTACCAGCAGTAGTGATGAGCGAGCATGCTCGTCCAAGCTTGGTACTCGTTTGAGTATTAGGGTACTCAATGGTATTCGTTACTCCTGCGAGCATCTCGTGATACTCGAGAAAATCTCATCATCCGTTTCCTGTAAGTTTGGGCGCTATTTATCATCCAATAAACATGCAGGAGACTCTTTGGTACATCAATAAGGCAGCCTCAGAGGCGTCCATGCATGCTGCCCCTGCTGTTTCCTGTCTATTTCCGTTGTGTTTCCATCATTTTCTGAGGTTGACAGGTTTTCACACAACCTTCCCTCTATCGAACTTGGGTCCCCTGTAAAAATGCTCGAGTTTCCCATTGACTTCAATGGGGTTCGTTACTCGAAACGAGCACTCGAGTATCGGAAGATATATGTCTCGAGTAACGAGTATCTGAGGATTTTAGTACTCGCTTCTCACTAACCAGCAGCCGTCATTGCACTAAAGGAAGGTTAGACAGCTAAATGACGAGCATTATTTTAGACCCAAAATGACGGACATCATTTTTAAAAAGTGAAAAAACATTGTGTGAACATAGCTATACACTGTGTTTTGACATACTTTTTGCATTTTAACTCCTTCATGACCAAGTTCATTGGTGCATAAGTCAAATTAATGTAATGTTCCTCCTCGCCTAAAAGAGCCATAGCGCTTTTATTTTTCCAACTACAGGGCTGGTTGGGGTGTCATTTTTTGCACCATGATCTTTAGTATTTACTAGTATCTAGAGATGAGCAAACCTCGAGCATACTCGAGCCCATCCGAACCCGATCGTTCAGCATTTGATTAGCGGGGGCTGCTGAAGTTGGATAAAGCTCTAAGGTTGTCTGGAAAACATGGATACAGCCAATGACTATATCCATGTTTTCCATATAGCCTTAGGGCTTTATCCAACTTTAGCAGCCACCGCTTATCAAATGGCAAACGATCGGGTTCACATGCTCGAGGTTCGCTCATCTCTACTAGTATCATATTGGTGTAAAAGAAAAATTTTTATAACTTTTTTTTTAACTTTTTTCTAATATTTAATTTAAAAAAATCAGCAATCCTGGTGCCCCCCCCCCCCTTTACGCCATTCAACATGCGAGAACAGTAATGTTATATTTTAATAGATCGGACAATTCTGCACGCTACAATATGTAATATGTTTGGGTTTTTTTACTTAGTTTTATAATAGCCAAGGAGGTATTTGAAACTTTTATTGGGGGGTTCATAAGGGTTTTTTAAATACTTTTGAAAACTTTTTTTTACACTTTCATTTTACAGTAAAACATGCAATCATTAGATTGCATATACCAATCTAGATTGGTACATAGAGTCTGCCTGAGAGACCTGAGAGATCTACAGACCGCCCATCTAACAGGACAAAGGTACCTCCGCAGTACAAGGGATCGGGACCCCTGCAGCATGGCTGCGGGGGTCCCAATCAATCAGTGACAGGTGCTTAACCTGCCATTGACTTCCTTAAACGCCACAATCGCTATAGATAGCGGCTTTTAAGGGGTTAATGACAGGCAGCTATGGGACCACAGCTGCCTGTCATTATCCTCGGCTCTGGGCACAATTTTGTGTGCGGGGCCGCTCACACCGCAGCAGTCCCGCATACATCTAAATCCCCTCACTATCAGGAACATATATATACATTCCTGCTGCACGGGGCATCTGCTTCAGGAACATATATACGTATTTTTTTTACGTATGAGTAATTTTCTCATTTTACAAATACATAGAATCAAAATGACTTTAGTCATAAACAGGTAGTATATTTCTCCTAACGAAACAAGTACAGAAAAACATAAAAACAGAATGACCAGTCTTAGGCTGGTAGTCAACCCATCGCTACATAGTATTCCAATATAAATCTTGGGGTAGGACACCAAGGTGGGGGAGCGGCAGAGGAAGTCTTCCTATCTAGTTTTGGAGTATAATTCCCATAGTTAGAAAGATATATACATATTTTATTATGATAAAATACAGATTGCTTTTTATGGAATTGTGTCTTGTTTTGGCACATTTGTTCTTTGGAGTTGACACAAGGTTTGTTTGTAGACTGTAATGATGCAAATCTGCCTAGAATCAGTATACACAGGAAGCAGTTATGGTAGGGTCCTTTTAATTAAGACTATTTGCAATGTTAATGCAATTTTTATTTTGGATTCATGCATTATAGGAATCGTGATGGTGCAGCTTAGGGGATAACAGTGAGTGTACAATTAAAGCTTTTATTCCTTATTCCATCATGCAAAAATAAACAATCACTGTGGAAAAGTATTTTCACATGATATACCATAGTTGGTTTATTAATAGCATAATATGAAATTCTCTTTGAAAGGCTGTGTCCACCACAAACAGAAAGGGCTGTCTCTCTCACAAACGGAATTATTCTCTGCACACAGATTCTGTTCTATGCTGCACAGGCTGTATCCATGTTTTGCAAGGTAGCTTTATTTCTCCAGCCACTGGGAGTCAAATGCCAAGTGTTCAGGTTTGGACGAACCCAAACATTTAGCATGTTCACTCATTACCTAATTGTAAGAGCAAGTAATGGCTTCAGAAGAGGTCAGCTTGAAGATGGTGAGAGATCTCAAGATCGGTACAGAGTAGGAACGGGAGACCTGGGAAGGGCAGACAAAAAGACTGTCAACCGGTTTATGCGGCCCTATCTAAGGGCTGCATTACATGGCTCGATTATCATGCAGCAAGGGCATTGTTAGTGATGTACGTGCAGCCCTTGCTTTAAAAGTGTAAAATAATAAAGATGTACAGTACTTAACTGCCGAAATTCCCCCTGGTCCTGTCTCTGGTTGAGCGTTCTTTCACTTCAGAGACAAGTTCGGAAGTGCCAGCGGCAACTGCGGTGACAGGAGAGTCGCAGGAACAAGGCAGGAGGACACTGGGGAAATGTGGGCAGGTAAGTATACTTCTCTATTTTCTTTACACTGTCACTACTATTACACATATCGATGAGAGGTCGGCAGCTGATTTTTTAACGTGTTGAAAGACAGCAGCCAGCCGATGATCGGTTCCTCAGCTGATAATTGTCTTTATTACACAGAGCTATATCTGAGCAATATTGAATTACCCTGATCCATATCGAATTGACCTTATTCGGCAGATAATCACTCAGTGTAATAGAGCCTTTAGAGTAGCATAAACTAGGGACAGAGAAGTTGAACAGAATGATGTATCACAAACATTGTTCTGTGCAGCTGATTCTTAGATATCCTACTGAATAATGAAGATTCTGAGATCCGTACACTGGTCCTCTCTATTATGTGCATGTGCTCAGTAGTCCTCAATATGTATGAGCACCAGCTCCCTCTACCCACTGGCCTCTGATTTTTCAGTTGTCTGTTTATACTGTATCTATATTATGTATAGGAAGACAGCTGTCAGTCAGCAGCTGGAAGACGGGGGGAGTGGTGTGGCATGAAGCCCATTATCCTTTATATTAAGAAAGCAGACAAAGAGAATTATGTCTTTTATACCTTGTTCTGTTCAGTATTTCTGTCACTAGTTTGAGCTTTTTTCATTTAAAGCAGCATACACCTCCTTACAGATTCCCTTTAAGCTGAAAGCTTCTACAATCTACCATTTTGACTAGAAGCAGAAAAGCTAAATTCAACCTAGTAAGAACAACATGCTAAGAGTCAGTATTGATAAAAAAAAAATACTGTAAATGACCTCTGCTTCTTGTTGCCTCCATGGGGTACCATATGTACATGGATATACTATATTAGAAGAATTGCTTCTAAGAGATAATATTTCCATAATATGAAGAATCATGGAAAATACCAATATGACATAGAAAATCTTCCATATACCTTCAGAATGGAACTGTAACAGCCATGTGCATAAGAGGAATCTTTTAATTTTATTTTGGACTGATGAGTTCAGCTTACCCCTCTAAGAACTAACGGTTGGACAGTAAAAACCACACGTGACCCCTATCTCTATCTGTTGATGCAGAATCAGGAGGCGCCCATTCATCTTTTACTGAGGCCAAAGCCTTAACCGTTATCCCTGGTAAGAAAAACTTGGCCACTTTCTTCCAGAAATGGCACCTCTCTTGTCCTCAGCTCGGGTGCGGGTTGTGAATTGAATGACTCTGTATTGTAATACCACACACAACCTAGGGACAGGGGTAGTGCTGTTTTTGCAAGAAAGTAGCTGTGCGTTTTCTAATCCTGAATAACCCCTTTAATCCACGGTATGCTGATGAAGGCTATAAGCACCTGTGAAACATAAAGTGTGATACGATCAAATATCATTTATATATGACATAGTTACGTATCGCTTTTATCCTGATTTTTATCTCTACACGAACGTTAAGAGAAAGTGATTCTTATATAAACAGTCTTGATTCTATTAGGAAAAACATTTCAAGTACACTCTATAAGACATAAAATCAAGTATATTTCTTCTTTTATTTACAATTATGCACTTAAAACACAATGGAAACAATGTTATTTATATAAAAAGCGAGACTTTGGTGAAGAAACAGCACGGCAGATAAGATTGTCTAGTACTTGAACACAACATTAAGATTTTTTACACTGACTGTAATATTTATCTCGGTTTGCTTCCCTTGTACCTCTTGAGCTCAATTAATGCACCTTAACCTGCTCTATCCTTCACCACTTTGGTAAATATTTTATCAGTGCGGGGTAGATTGAAGCTTTTTTTCTGATGTCCTTCATGTATTGTTATGAAAGGGTTAGTACTTCTCAATCTAAACAGCTTTCTCTATTGTTGTACGGCAATATACAGATGATTTTTGTAACTGTTCTCTAGCTTTATTCACCTGAAGACGTCTAAGTTGGTCTTTGATCACTATTGGAATCCACCACACATTAGCATACTTCTATACAGCAGGTGATTCTATAGTCCTAGGAAAACAAAGAACAATTTTTTTCTTTCAGGGTCAGTAAACAAAAGTAAACCTTGTATTGAGGCTGGATTCCTATTACCTTCACCAGTATATCAGGACACTGGCAAAAAGTACCCATTTATTTTAATGGACTAACATCAGTCCACTACAGCGTTTGGTCTAGTTTGGTCTTCCTGAATAAATATATTTTTTGTTGCCATCCTTATTGGAACTTTTGGATAATAAATAATAACACTGTCCCTGTCATTTAAAAAGGTTTGACATGTCAGACATGTCTAAGTATTCATATTCTTATCTTGTAAAGATGGCTTCCTGACTTCCTTGACTGTTTCGGCAAAATGATGCTTTCTCTCAGGATAGCAGTGGATGTGGTGGATTAACATCGTAAAATTTATGTTTTTTCCAGGACAGAAGTTGATGTTCGTGAATTAGCAGTGTAAAAAAATGAGGCTTTCTCCATAGACGGCGTTGAACGCTGGTGGATCAGTGGCACAAAATGATGTTCTATCCCTGGTCAGCAGTGAACGTTGGTGGATTAATGGTGTATCAAAGTGGAAGCACCATGAGGGGCAATCTATTTTACCCAACGTGGCCTAGAACAGACACCTGGAAGTTGCATTGGCACTCCAAGTGCCCATTGGCACTTTTTTAGACCCAAAGGGGCCTAGCACAGACCTGAAGGTGGCAGCGACAGCAGTAATATCCTTCTTGATCCTTAGGAGCCTAGCACCCATATCTGGAGGTAGTAGCAGTAGCACTCTCTTCGACCCAAAGGGGCTAAGGACAGAGAGTTGGAGGTGAAGGTAGTTGTATGTTCTCACAATGTGCACTTTGCATCTCATGCACAAATCTCTTGGGGTGTTTAAGCTGTCTCAAGCTTGTCTAAACTGGGAAGGAGGAAACCCCTGATGGGGTACAGGAGTGACCTTTCCACCCTCGCTTTCGTCATTTCCAAAAACCTCACCCTAATGGTGCATTCATATGTCACTGCAGGGCTGCTGTGTAAAACCTACAGCAGATCTATATGCCAATCAGTTTGTCATACCATTGTGCGACCTCTAACTACCCTTGCAATATCATAAAAACCTCAAGAACAGTTATGAGCCACTCACCGTGCATGTCTAGAAAAATGGGATACAAATTATAATATTCCTTGGCACAAGTACCAGGGATAGAACACCACGGCTATGGTTACCAAAAAGGGAAATGTCCTCCTTGTGAACCCCAGTCATGTGGATTTGAGTCTGGATATTACTGTTATTGGGGCATGGGTTGTACAGTGCAGTTTTTAGAGGCATAAAGCTGTTGTGGATATGTATGCCTGTGTTGTAAATAGTTTGGGCAAAACCATGGGTAATTTATTTAGTGTTGGGTGTTTTTTACATGATTATCAGATTACTTAGTGACTAAGGGGGAACATTACTTTATATATTTTTTAAAAAGATTTCTTATGGTTGGTGCATATGGTAATGGAGACTTTGATAGACACTGTCTGTCATGTGCCTGAATGCTGGGTGGTGAATTATGGTGCGTTTACACAGGCAGATTTATCTGACAGATTTTGGAAGCCAAAACCAGGAATGGATTTAAAGAGAGGATAGATCCCAGTCTTTCTTTTATGACCTGATCCCTGTTTATAGTCTGTTCCTGGTTTTGGCTTCAAAGATCTGTCAGATAAATCTGCCTGTGTAAATGCACCATTAGTCCTTTCCATCAGGCACAGGTGTATTAAAATCCAGTGCTATTCAGGCTCGTTTTGATGAATGTCAGCCTCTCCATACTAGGGAAAGACAACCTTGTCCTTCTGGGTGTTACAATGGCCCCTGTTGTGCTAAACACCCTCTCTGATGTTACTGCTTGCTGGGCATGACAGTATGGACAGAGCAAACTCTGCCAGCTGCGGGCAGGGAAGAGTCCAAGTAAGAAACCACCTAGCGTTTCAGCTGCTGACGTTCCATGCTTTGTGGATGTTGCGGTTTGGTTTCTCATTTGATGGGTGTGGAAATTCGCTCAGTGAATGCAGTCTCAAGCGGCTACCATGGCTATTACTCCTGCCCATAATGCCTTTACTACCAGTCCTTAGAATGAAGCACACAGGTCCTTCTAAGGAGGTCTTATTAAGGAGGAAGGCTGGTCGTGATGGTATGCCTTGACCAAGCGACTGCGAACTTCAGCTTCCCTGTTTAATAAAGGTGCGAAAAATTCAGCCATTTTTCACAGGGGTCAAGACGGATGACAGCCAATAGTCATCCCTCCTTCGGGTGGGTTTCAATGTGACTTCAACTCCAACAGGCATGTTTCCATCTGCAAGAGGGTCACTGAGTGTCTCTCCTCACCAGTGTCCCTGGTATAACTCCATGGTGTGCTGGGGTCATGTTCCTCCACCACCTCTTCCTCCATCTCCTTCAAATTTTCAGAGATGCCACACAGTGTTGTGTGAAGAGGCTGGCCATATAACTCCTCCACCACCACTTGATCCATCTCCTGAGTCAGGTGGAAGTTAAAAATTGATGCACTGGTCTGGGTCCATTCATTGATGATGTTTAAAAGGTACTAGCAAGAACATGAAGCAAGGGTATGACATCATTCATACTTTAGTCATTCTAGCTGACGAAAATAGTGGCATCCTCAAATGGTATGAACAATTGGCAGTCATCACGCATGACCTGCCAATGGGTAATTTGGAAATTGCAGCTTTGCGCAAAGTTGTCTGAATGCTTCAGGAGGAAGTCCAACACCACCATTCTCTGCTTGTACAGTTTGTCTAACATGTGGATCAGCTGATGTTTCAGTAGACTGCACAATCGTTAAATCTGGAGGTGGGAATTTCATGCAGCATACAAATGGCTGAAATGTATGCACAGCTATTGTGACACCTTCATGAGCTCCTTCACTCCAGTGAAGGAGAGTAGGAATCTTTGGACTATTAGGTTGAAAACGTCAGCCCTCTGTGCTGCAGTGCTGACACAATCTTTTGCCCATTGTCAGTGACTACACTTCCCTCCTGAAGTGGGCAAGGGGTCTGCCAGAAATTTCCTCCCGGATGCAGCTAAGCAGTTGCTGCCCTGTCTGGCTATGTTCACCTATGCTGCACAAACGTAGAACAGCCTGTCAGCGACAAACCTAGCAGCGTTGATATGACACCAGGTGCAGGACTCCTAAATGATGAGAGGCTGAGGCCAAGGTGGTGGTGGAAGAGACTGATGGGGCCTAATAGGCCCCGCAGAGACAAGAATGATGTGACCTGGACAAGTTGTTGCCACTGTTGCTGCACCTCACCCGAAAAGATGTTGATCCAGTGGGCAGTGATGGACATATATTGCACTTAGCAAAGTTGGAAATCCACAAGTCAGTTCTGAGATGCACCCAGTTGGAGACAGAAAATCCCAAAGTGTTGGCAACTTTTTTCTGCAGGTATCTGTGAAGCAATGAAAAAGCCTTCTTGGAAAAATGACTAGTCTGTACTTTCCACTTTGGATGGAAACAAGCCATCAGCTCCCTAAATGGTTTAGAGTCCACTACCTGGAAAATTAGGGACTGCAAGGCAAGTAGTTTAGCCAGGTGAGCAATCATATTGCTGTCTTTGAGCCATAGACTCCACATTGGAGGAGACTGAGGTGGATGGTACAGAGTGAGATCTGCTGCCTCCAACAAAGGTAGAGGAACCCTGGCCTGCGCTGATAGTGTTGCACAGTGGTAGATACAGCCATTGGTGGTTGATGACAGTAAGTGGCATTAGGTTTCCAATTCTGCCAGGCAGTGAGGCAGTGGCATTGCAGCTGCCTTCTCATAGAAGTGGTACCAAAGTATACCCCTTGTCTCATTTATTATTGCTTATCTACTATGTTGCCACAGGGTTTCTCCCCCATATCCCCTGTATCATGTACATCATTGTTACCATTATTTGTGTATCATATCTATCATATTCGTGTATTACAACCTGATGTTAATCTCTGTATTTCATATTCATAGACTCCTTGAGAAAGGTGCATTCACCGAAACGTCGGGATATGTCTGTGTTCACCAATGTTATTCAATAAATGATGCACAAAAGCACTTGCAATTAAGTACTCAAGACTATATTGTCCTTATTTCCATTATTTGGAAACGGTGGATTATTATCTATACTAGATTTACTTCTTCTCCACCTCTACACACTACTGAGTGATACTCCTTCCTTCTACAAATTGTATAAGTACTTTTGGAGCTACACCAGTCCTAAACAACTATGGCTTTCCACACGACTTCATTCAACAATGATGAGGCACGAGAGATTATGGCACGGATCACTAGCTCCAGTCAGTTCTTGCAGATACCATCAAGCGAATTGCGGGGCCGTACCTATGAGAGAGAACTAAAACGCATCACATCTCTGGAATTACACAGTGCCACTCTGGCAGAATATCACAGAGTGCAGCGGATACCACGAGGTCTCAGAGTCAACCTCAGACCTACTCTGTTCAGCGAGAATCAAGATTACTGCACCAAGTTCGAAGGTATTCTAAATAAATGCTCTATGGACATAATCCTGTTATCATTGCAGTTCCTGGACCAGGCTATCAAGGATTGCAATACAAGAATTAGTACCATGGAAACCCAACTCCAGAACAGCCTGACACCTGAAGATTGGTCAACATTAAAACAGAACACAGACAAAACAACAAACGACTTCAAGACAAAGCTAGAAGACAAAAAGAGGAACAAGTTCTTCCGTGACACCGAAGATTATCTACGAGACCAGGTTTACAAATGGCAAGAAACCCTACCTCCTCGCCACCGCTCCCATAGACAACCACAATACTCATCAGAGGACCAGGCATCCTCAAGCTCGGGTAGCGATCTTGGACCATATCGAGGCAGAATCTTCCAGGGCCCACGGAACCGCAACCGCCAGGGTAACCGCACCAACCAGACTACCACTAGAGGACATCAACCCAGGATGCAGACCCGTTCCCAGGTAGGAACCGAACCTCTTGTTTATAACATTTCTTCTAAGACTTTATCACCAGCTGAGATGTCTCTCCTACAGAAGGGACTCTCATTTTGTCCAACACCACGATTTGATAGCTTCAAGCTCGATCAAGAACTTTTCCGGTTTTTCCGGACATTGCGCTTGAGGGCCCATTTTGACAAACTACCTACAGATACCGCAAGACCAACACCAACAGGGATGTTTACCCTGAAAGGTGTCGGACTTCGCAATCGCAGCTCCTACAACCCACCGAGGACCTACCACCCCATCGAAACGTATATCTCTCTAGTTCAAAGAGATATTAACCAAACCATAGCCAAGATACATAAGGGGAATTACCGTCTACAAAACAACTTCCCCCACACAGAACGCATAGCACTTGACACATTGGCCAAAAACAAGGATCTTATCATTAAACCTGCAGACAAGGGCGGGGCCATTGTAGTCTTAGACCGCTCATACTACATCTCTGAGATTCAGACACAGCTCAATGACACAAATACATACAGGGCCATTGATAGGGACCCCACCCCACAGATTTCTCGGGATATCCAATCCATCCTAGATAGATTCATTCAAAACAATACCATTGATAACCATCTACAAGAGTTCCTTACCAATAACAACCCAGTGACCCCGGTGTTTTACACCCTACCCAAAATTCACAAAAACCTCCAGAAACCACCAGGTCGCCCTATCGTAGCCTCCACTGACTCCATCCTGTCACCTCTGGCCATATTTGTGGAAAAAATCCTGACCCCCCTAGTCAGACAAACACGGTCCTTCTTGTTAGACACGTTCTGACGCACCTCAATGAAGCCAGCCCCGTGCCCCCGGACCGTATCCTTGTTACTCTTGATGTCTGTAGCTTGTACACATGCATCCCACATAACGACGGCATCACTGCCACTAGTATACTCCTTAACAACGACCACACACTAACACAATCTCAGAAGGACTTCTGCCTTGAACTTCTCCGAATCATTTTAACTAAAAATTTCTTTCTGTTTGGTGACCAATACTATATACAGACGGCTGGCACCGCGATGGGCTCTAACGTGGCACCTCCGTATGCTAACGCATTTATGGCCAACTTCGAGAATACAGTTGTCTATACACACCACCTGACACACCACATCAAACTCTGGAAAAGATTCATTGACGACATCTTCTGTATCTGGACAGGCACCATAGATACATTACTAGAATTCTTCAATGACATCAACCTCCACACACCAGGACTGAACTTCACTATACATTATGACACCTCTACCATCAGCTTTTTGGATACACAGGTCATCAAGGACGACACTGGCAGACTCACCACAGACCTTTATGTTAAACCCACTGACAGGAACAGCCTCTTACACTTCTCCAGCTGTCACCCACGATCAGTGAAGAATTCCCTACCTAAATCCCAATTTTGCAGGGTTAATCGTATTGTCACTAACTCCACTACCAGACAGACACGACTGGACGAGATGTCTAGTAAGTTTACCAGTAGAGGCTACCCGCACCACACGACTGACCACACTAGGATCGATTTCATAAACAGACGAGTTAGATCAGAAACTAAACGAATAGCATTTGTCAACACCTACCATCCCTTCTCACCCCTCATCCAACAAAACATCAGACGACATTGGAACATTCTGACCCAGGCCTATCCTGATATTACTGAATTTCAGAATCCACCCCTCATGTGCCACAAAAGATCACCAAACCTACGTGACCGCCTAGTACGGGCTGACATAGGATCAACCAAAAGACCGAACAAACAGACCTTTCTAGCAACACAAAAAAGAGGCACCTTCCCCTGTCTTCACTGTCACCAATGTTCTAATATCACTAAGGGTCCTTATGCTACCCATCCCCACACAGGCAAGAAATTTAATATCAATGGCTTTCACACATGCGATAGCAGCTATGTCGTTTATCTCATCAAGTGTCCATGTGGCCTAGGTTACGTTGGTGAAACCACCCAACACATAAGGGACCGCATCTCACAACACAAATCAACTATTAGATGCGCCCGCACTCTGCTACCCATACCAGCCCACTTCATCTCAGCCAAACACAATATTTCCCAACTACGCTACCAGGTACTTGAACAGATCCCCTCGGCACGCCGAGGTGGCAATCGGATCCAGAGACTGAAGGAACGAGAGGCCTACTGGATCCACACCTTGGGAACACTGGAACCGAGTGGACTAAACAGAGAGTACGAACTCATGTACAATTAAGTAAGAATGGGTCTACCTTGACCCTAGTGTATCCAGTAATACATACATCTTTATTTCAACAGAATATCCTACTATGTTTACATTCTACTGAGGATGTGATATGCTGATGCCACCATATCCCTGCTGTTTGACAATATTAACATCTTTATACCTCCTCACAGGTTTGACCCATGCCCGCTCCCGCGACTGACAGGTAGTATGAACAGTGCATAGCCTGACAGCCCCTCTGCTACTTCCCTCTTTCCCTCTCCTCTTTTTTCTTTCCTTTAGCCCCTGTCTTGCCTCTCATTCAATATCATGTTCCCTCCTAGTATATCGATTTACTATCCAATTTGTGTACCCTATCCTTAGCATTATCCTACCCAGACTGATTGTATTTCCCCGCCCCTATTGGTTTATACATATTCATATTCATATTCAGGCCACTTCCCTCCTTCTAGATACCTCTCCCTTTCTCGGCCCGATGTCCCCCCTTTAACTCCGCCCGATTCCGCCCCCATACTTGTGTCATGGATCCAGTCCTCTTCACTATTACCATAACTCCTCCCCGGCCTCACGACATACAGCGTCTTAAAACCCATATGCCACATTGTCCAGCGTCATCCGGCACGCCCGCCCCGTCCCACTCTATTCCGCCCACCTTACCCAATCACGGAGCGTCAGCCAATCACGCTCCTCCACGGCCGCACGTCACATAGCCCCTCCTCCGATCCACTGCGCATGCGCCGCTCGTATATATAGCGGCCCGGCGCAGCTGTACTACGTCATCACCCCGCGACTTAGCTTCGCAGAACCACAAGCCCCTCAGCAGATCTACGCCCAGGTAACCATGCTCTTCTCCTCTTTTCCTCCCCGATTATACTGGCCATCATCACTCACCTCCCTCTTCCCTCTCCAGCTGGACGATCCGGTGCCTCATCCCACACACGTGTGGAACCCTACATCCCGCCCGGAACCACTCCTCCAGGGTAAATAGTAACCCCAGTTCTACCTACTTATGTAACATCCTCTCCTCAGTAATCAATACACCTCATTCCCCTCAGCAGGCGCAGCCTTGCCATATCAGCTCCATCTTCTACCTTCCACTCCCTGTTGACATCCACTTCCAGGTATTATTCTTTTCTAATCTCTTTTTCCCCCCCCTCCGTTTGTTTTCCTTTTCCTTTTTTCCCTCTTGACTATAGCACCTTGACTTTGCACTGTTCTACCCGGTACTAATATTATCAGTTTACACCATGCCTGTATGTATATATGACTAATCTTGTGTATATGCTTGTTTCTGTAGCCATGGACTACACCACCACTCTCTCCGCTCATCCTTAGACCTAGAAATTCCTCTGAATCCAATAGTTGTGTTCTTTTTGTACATACCTTGAAAATTATATACCCCTTGTCTCATTTATTATTGCTTATCTACTATGTTGCCACGGGGTTTCTCCCCCATATCCCCTGTATCATGTACATCATTGTTACCATTATTTGTGTATCATATCTATCATATTCGTGTATTACAACCTGATGTTAATCTCTGTATTTCATATTCATAGACTCCTTGAGAAAGGTGCATTCACCGAAACGTCGGGATATGTCTGTGTTCACCAATGTTATTCAATAAATGATGCACAAAAGCACTTGCAATTAAGTACTCAAGACTATATTGTCCTTATTTCCATTATTTGGAAACGGTGGATTATTATCTATACTAGATTTACTTCTTCTCCACCTCTACACACTACTGAGTGATACTCCTTCCTTCTACAAATTGCAAGGCAAGTAGTTTAGCCAGGTGAGCAATCATATTGCTGTCTTTGAGCCATAGACTCCACATTGGAGGAGACTGAGGTGGATGGTACAGAGTGAGATCTGCTGCCTCCAACAAAGGTAGAGGAACCCTGGCCTGCGCTGATAGTGTTGCACAGTGGTAGATACAGCCATTGGTGGTTGATGACAGTAAGTGGCATTAGGTTTCCAATTCTGCCAGGCAGTGAGGCAGTGGCATTGCAGCTGCCTTCTCATAGAAGTGGTACCAAAGTTTCCACTTGAGCCACGGCTCACTTTCAGTTTACAGAGTGCGCACACAGGTTGATTGCAATTAGTTCTACTTTCATATAAAAACTGTCAAACTTCAAGTTGTTGGCGGCTCTTAGTAGCTGGTGGAGTACGTACTAACTGTTTACTGCTGCCATTGCTTGGGGGTACCCGTCACCTGGTTGGGTATTTCTGAATGCTAGTTGGCTGAGGGTAAACACCTACCCTTTTTGCCTTGTGGAGGTCCACCTCTTCATGGCAAAAAGCTTGCTTGCTGGCACGACCACACTTTCATCCCCTAATGATGAGGATTCTTGTTGTGGACCCAGATGTCAATTGCGGTCTGCGGTCTGCAACATCATCTTCGTTATCAGAGATGACTGTTTCTTCGCCAATACTCTCATCCTCCAGTGTCTGGTGGTATGATCCTAAAGGAGACCATCTCAGGCTCTCCTGGCTGCCTTGAGGGCTTTCAATTGATGAATTCTCAAGGCTACCTTCCAAATTCGGACTTTCTGGACATTCCTCTTACTCGTCTGAAAACAGTGACTGAGACTCCAAGGGTAGCGTTAGACTTACCAGAAGATTGTGGGCTGATGGTGCTGCAAAGATATCTTCCATAGTCACGACAGAAGAAGGGATTGATGAGACTGACTGCCCTAGCCATGTCGCGGTGTTGTCTGATGATCCCGCTGATAGCTGGCTCAGAGTATAACTACTGCCTGGTGTGGAGCTCGAACTCTGGAAGAGCCATTCCACGACTGAAGGCTGGCTGGTCACAACTTGACCACTAGTTTTTACAAGTATCTGCATCCTGTTGCCACTCCTGTTGCTATTAGCACTACCATAAGCACTTGTTCCACCACAGGGCTGGCCTTAGGGGTGTGTGACTGTGCAACGGCACAGGGCTCATCACCCTGGCAGTCAAAGGAGGGGCCAGCACCTGGTAAACCTGGTCAACTGCTGGGGCCACCGCCGGGTGCTGCGCTGCCCCCTTTAACTATAAGGACGCCTTGATCGACAGCCCGAGAAGCCATTGGCTTTTTGCACTGTCAGTCACTCTTGAGACTGCAGGCAGTGATATGCCTGCGGTCACAAGAGGCCGCTCTGTAAACAAGGGCGGTCTGGGTTGAGTTTCAGTCCCCAGGCAGTGCGTCCGTACGCACGCACTGAGGGGAAGCCAAGTCCTGAAAGCTTCCGATGCAGAGAGCCTCTGTTTATCGGCCTGCCTGCACCAGACATAAGATAACAAGCCTGGGACTCACAGGAGAAGGAAGAAGTGCTATGGGGAGTGGGTAATAGGTGAGTATTTATTCATTTATTTTACTCTTACCATGGGGGCGCTATAATACCTATGTTGGGGCAACACACAGGGGACTATGATACATTGGGCAGCACACAGGGGACTATGATAAGCTAGGGCAACACACAGGGGACTATGATAAGCTGGGGCAACACACATGGGACTATGATAAGCTCGGGCAACACTCCGGGGACTATGATAAGCTGGGGAAACACTCCATTGACTATGATACATTGGGCAACAAACAGAGGACTTTGATAAGCAGGTACATATACAATATAGGGGCTGCACAGAGAGGCCACATACTATATGGGGACTACAGAGAGGGGCAAAGGACATAACTATGATGTAAGGGCACAATGGGCAATACAACTATATGTGGGGTACAGAGGTGGCCTAACTACTATATGTGCTGGAGCAAGGAGACTAAAATGTTTTTCTGGCAGATTTTGCAGAGAAGAGTTATGGGCAGGAGAAGAATTAAAGATTGCACAGACTGGATGGAGCAAAAAGAGGAAGAGTGAACGGTCCAGATCAGAGAAGCCGCCCCCTGTGAGTCACTAGATGTAACTGTACTCTCTTAGGCTATGTTCACACGGGGTAAGAGACCGGCCGTTCCGTGACCCCGGCTGGGTCATGGAACTGCCGGTCTCTGCCCGGATCATCTTGGCCAGTACTTAAGTACCGTCCAGATGATCTTTCCGGCCGCAGTGTTCTGATGAGGGCACATCAGCGCACACGCCCGCATCAGAACCTCCCACAGCTCACAATGAAGCAAGCGGCCAGAGCAAGCGGCTGGAGCCAGGTTCTGACCTATTTTTGTCGGGCGCCGACCGCGTACCGCTACGTGTAATAGCGGTGCATGGTCGGCGACTAACGATATACATTACCCATCTACGTTCCAGGGCTGCTGCTGCGGTCTTCTCCCCGGGTCCCGCGCGCTGTAACGTCAGAGTGGCCTGTCAGCTGACAGGCCGCGACGGTCCCGGCCTGTGATTGGCTGAGTGGCCTGTCAGCTGACAGGCCACTCTGACGTTACAGTGTGTGGGACACGGGCAGAAGAAGACCGCATCAGCAGCCCTGGAACGTGGATGGGTAATGTATATAGTTATGCAAAGGCTGCAAGGACATCGGTAACAATGTCCTTGCAGCCCTTGTTTAACGATTATTGGGCCGTGTAATAGGCCCAGTAAACGAGCAGCGATCTAGCAGATCGTTGCTCATTTACAGGTATTATCGGGCCCTGCTCAGCCCGTGTAATACCACCCTGAAGCAATCCTGCCTCACTGCAACCAACTCCAAATTGCCCTGCCTGAAGCTATAATCTCCCTTCTCTCTCTTCTCTTTCTCCCTCACTACTTTACATGGATGCTTCTCTTCCTGAATCCAGCAACTGAATGGCGACTTCCTGTTCCCTGCTACACTATAAAGAAGGGGTCAGCAATTAGGGGGGGGGGGGGGGGGAATTTTGATTAGAAATTACACTCACAAAAGGGATTAGGGATAATCCCTTACTCAAGCCACTGTCCTAAAACACCTGTAAAACTTTTTACACCGCCATTTTGTTAAATGTTCTCTCAAACTCGGTACAAAGTTCAGTTTGTTAACTAATCAAATTTTTGGCAAAGTTCGAAGCAACCCCGTATTCCACAGGCTCAGTTCTCTAGCATCAACACAACTGATGTCACAAATGAAATAAAATGTGCCTGTTAATTCAAGTTCTCATCAACAGATGTGTTTCTATTTTTCAGGCTCAGTGACTATGTGATGTGAGCAAATACTCTCTACTGGATCTGGTCACTAATAAGTGTATACAGTGTCAATAAATAGCTTGGTCTCTGTACAGGTGCCTACTTATCAAACTGCCCTGTGAGTATCTTTGTGTAAATGGGAACTTGGAAGGATGATCTTGTATGTGAATAATATTGTATGTTCTAAATATAGCTAACATGTCTATGGCTCCATATAAAAAACCACAGTTTGTGGTCTTGAGTTTGCAGTTGGAGGCCGGTGTCAGCTGAGAACAGGTGCAGGAGCGTGCTGCAGCATGTATCTTGGGTTAACCCCTCTGCTGCTCATGCTGGGAATGATGGTTTTTCCACAAATCTTTACATTAAAGCAAAATGTTTGCACTTGTTCACCGAGGCAAATTTATAAGAGGATACTGTAAAAACCCATACACAGACATAACCTCTGATGTATAATGCTGTAAAGCATTACAGGTCTGGGTGAGAAGCACAATGCCCATCAGATGCAAAGATTTGTTTGAAAAGAAGCAGAAGAGTATATGGGGGAGTTTATTAATAATAGAGTTGAGACAACTTACAGTAGGAAAGAAGCAAAGCACTTAGTTCTTATCTGCATTCTGCTCATCAGGCATCAGGCTTTGAAGTCTACTCAGCTTCCTGATGGAGCTGGGTGCTGGGAAAAGCTGGATCCAGTCCTAATCAATACTTGTTGCCAGTGCAAAAAAGTCACACATGTTTTTGTGAAAAACCCTGGAAAAGTTGCACGTTTTGAGCAAATAATTTTACACCAAAAGTTACACAAAATTGGTAATAAATTCCCACTTAGGCTGTGTTCACACAACATACTTTTTATGACAAGATGGGGAGTTGTTTGCATTTAAAACAATGGCCGTTCTTGTCATAAAAAAATGTGTTGCATTGAAGTCAATACAAACATTTCCCATTCACACAATGTCTTAAATAACAGACGCAGCGAACATCAAATTAATGTTTGTGTCATCAATTTGTGTCCGTTATTGAGCAAACACATTGGGGGAGATTTATCAAACACGGTGTAAAGTGAAGCTGGCTCAGTTGCCCCTAGCAACCAATCAGATTCCAACTTTCATTCCTCACAGACTCTTTGGAAAATTAAAGGTGGAATCTGATTGGTTGCTAGGGGCAACTGAGCCAGTTTTACTTTACACCATGTTTAACCCCTTAACGACATCGGGTGTAAATTTACGCCCTCGCAGCCTGGTACTTAACGCACCAGGGCGTAAATTTACGCCCGATGTTTCCCCGATCGCTGTGTGTTCACACACAGCGGTCGGGGAAGATGGCCTGCTATAATGTATAGCAGGCCATCTCTGCTCGTCGGCACGGGGGGTGATTAACCCCCCCCCCCGTGCCAACCCGCTGCTATCGGCTGATCAATACAGATCAGCCGATAGCAGCTGAATACAGCTTTCTGGGTCATCGGTGACCCGGTGACCCGGAAAGCAATGGTGATTGGTGAGCACCAATCGCCATTATTGTCCCCAACAATGATGACGCTGGTGCCACCCCCACGATCGCCGTGATAGGCCGGCCAGTACCGGTGATCTAACAGTTAAAAAGTGTCCGGCCGGGTTCTGCATCCCTCAGCTAGGTAGCTGAGGGGTGCAGAACAGGTGTGTGTGGTGCAGGTGTACCATACTCACCTGATCCTGGCCTCCAGAACGAAGATCTGCGATCCCGCGAGTCCTCTTCTCCTCGTCGCCGCCACTTCTGGGTTCGTTCGGTCTTCGTTCGGTCTTCGTCGGGAATCTTCGGCTCTTTGGGCTTTTCCGTCGCCCCCATCTTCGGCCATCTCCGCCAGCTCCATTCTACTGCCCCCTAGCGGCTGATCAGTGTTTATTATACACTGATCATTTGCTTTGGGGTTAAAAGTTTTAGTTTTTTTTTTCAAAATTTATTTTTTTCTTTTTATTCGCCCTAACGCCGCTGAGTGCTGATCAGCATCGCACGTAAGTGTGCCGCTGATCAGCAACTCCTCCTTTTTGGCGTAGGGGCGTTTTCCCCCCCTATATCCTACCGCCACTGTCTGCTGATAAGTACCGCACATAAGTGCGGCATTTATCAGCAGCTTCTTTTTTGGCGTAGGTATATTTTTTCTTACTGTCAAAAAAAAACTGTAAAAAAACACTACATTACACCACACTACACTACACAAAATATAGTTTTACACTATACCAAAACACATTTACATACACCATATACTAGTCCCGGTATAAAGATGGCCCCCCAGGGTGTTTTCGGCGTCAGACACATACGCTATTATTGCATCCGACACTGAAATAGCCAGTGAGGATGAATGGGGGTATCCTTCTTTCCTCCATTCATTCTCATCCTCCTCATCCAGTGACGTGTCTGGGGGGTAGCGTAGCGTACGCTGCCCCCAAGAAACGTCTTTTCCGCCAGTACCGTCCCAAATTCTACACACTCTGTGAGAGTACCTCAGGGTACACTTACAGATTTAGGGTACGTGCACACTGCGGAATGGTGAAGCATAACCCTTTGTGCATTCCGCAGCTGGCACCCACCGGCAGACCGATGCAGGCATGTGTCTCCACCCATGTCATAGACTCCATCCTATGCATGGGCGGATTCCATCGTCCATCCAAAGAATGAACACATTGGTCGGAGAGCGGAATCCGCCTGTGCATAGAATGGAGTGTGACACGAGAGGAGACGTGCGCCTCCATCAGTCTGCCGGTGGGTGCCAGCTGCGGAATGCGTGAAGGGATATCTGTCGCGATTCCGCAGTGTGCACGTACCCTTAGAGTGTATGAAGGAAGGGACACCCGAATCCTGCATACCCCATCCTCGGAGTTAGTGGGAACATCGTCCGGGAACTGATCTTCCCACTGCTGGATAAAGGTTACCACCTGTACGGGGATAACTTTTATACCAGCACCCCCTCTTCTGGTCCCTTGCTGCCTGAGCTACTATAGCTTGCGGCACGATCCGAAAATATCAGAGGCAGTAATAGAGCCCTAATATTTAGCAGCCATGGAGCGGACCCAGCGCTTCTAAATATGAAGGACCCCATATCGCACCAGGGCAACATTTTCCAGGTGACGTCCCCCACACTGGAAAACAGGAGACCCCAGAAGAAGTGCAGAGTGTGGCGTTACAGGGGGATCAGGAAGGACGCCATTTTCCAGTGTGAGGACTGTCCTGATCACCCCGGCCTCTGCATACTGGATCGCTTCAAGGCGTACTACATGTCGTTGGGGTTCCACATTATCTAAATTCTGTCCCTTATTCCTATTTCAGGGGTCATGTTGATCCGGGGATTATTCTGATCGCCATTATGGAGTCGGGATGGAATTTTTTCCCAGTGATGAGGCTACTGTTGTCTACCTCACGAGGGTTTTTTGCCTTCCTCTGGATAAACACAGGTTGAATTTGATGGACACCTGTCATTTTCAACCTTATAAACTAATAATTGGCCTAATACCCCCCAAAAAATTAGAATGGTCCCTTTTCCCCAGCTAAATAGGTATGGCCCCCATTCCCATTAGAGGATGCCATGATGCAATTACAAAGCCTCTGTGCGGCCAGGACAGTAGAAACCCCCCACAAGTGACCCCATTCTGGAAACTACACCCCATAAGGAATCTAACAAGGGGGGCAGCAGGGATATGGCCCCCTGGTGACGGCCACATTTGGGACATGAAAATGAAAAAAAATTGTATTTTTTATTTTCCTGGCACATGTTCGACAAATTTGCCCGTCACTAGTGGGGTCCATATGCTCACTGCACCCCTTGTTAGATTCCTTATGGGGTGTAGTTTCCATAATGGGGTCACTTTTGGGGGGTTTCTACTGTTCTGGCAGCACAGGAGCTTTGTAATTGTGACATTGCCTCCATCCTCCATTCCAGCCTCTAAATGGCACTCTGTTCCTTTGGTGGCTTGCCCTGTGCCCATATGGCACATTATGCCCACATGTGGAGTATTTTCTTACTCATGGGAAATAAATCTACACGTTTTGTGTTCGTTTTCTTTTTAACCTCTTGTGGAAATGGGAAAAATCAAAGCTAGACCAACATTTAGAGTAAAAAATGCTTAATTTTTACACTAAATCATTGATCTTGTCTTGATTTTTTCATTTTCACAAGGGGTTAAAAGATAAAAAAAACACAAAATGTGTAGAGCAATTTCCCCTGAGTACGAAAATACCCCACTTGTGGACATAAAGCGCAATGCGGGTACAGGGTAAGCCTCCAAAGGGAAGAAGCACCATTTGGTTTTTGGAGGCTGGATTTGGAATGGAATGGATTTCGAGGGCCATATTGCATTTAAAAGGCCCCTGTGTTGCCAAGACCGTTGAAACCCCCCACAAATGACCCCATTATGGAAACTACACCCCTTAGGGAATGTAACAAGGGGTGTAGTGAGCATATGGACCCCACTGGTGACGGGCACAAGTGTGGAACAATGTGGCGTGAAAATGAAATATTACATTTTTTACACTATAATGTTGGTTTAGCCTTAAATTTTTCATTTTCACAAGGGGTTAAAAGAGAAAAAAACACACAAAATGTGTAGAGCAAATTCCGTAAATACCCCACATGTGGACATAATACCCCACATGTGGACATAAAGCGCCATGTGGGTGCAGGGCAAGCCTCCAAAGGGAAGGAGTGCCATTTGGATTTTGGAGGCTGGATTCGGCCAGAATGGATGATGAACGCCATTTCGCATTTACAGAGCCCTCGTGCTGCCAAAACACTGGAAACCCCCCACATGTGACCCCATTTTGGAAACTACACCCCTCAAGGAATCTATCAAGGGGTGCAGTGAGGATATGGACCCCTTGATGACGGGCACATTTGTGCCGTGAAAGTGAAAACATGAAAAATTTCCCTTTCACATAACAATGTTCCACATTTGTGCCCATCACCAGTGGAGTCCATATGCTCACTGCACCCCTTGTTAGATTCCTTAAGGGGTGTAGTTTCCACAATGGGGTCACTTGTGGGGGGTTTCAAGTGTCTTGGCAGCACGAGGGCTCTGTAAATGCGACATGGCCCTTGAAATCCATTCCAGTGAAATCCAGCTTCCAAAGGCCAATTGGGCTTCTTCCATTTGGAGGCTCGTCCTGCGCCCGCTTGGCACTTTATCGCCACATGTGGGGTATTTCTGTACTCGGGAGAAACTGCGCTACACGCTTTGTGTTTTTTTTTCCTTTTATCCCATTGTGAAAATAAAAAATTGAAGGCTAGAACAACGTTATAGTGTAAAGAATACATTTTTCTTTTTTCACGCCACATTGTTCTGAAAATCTGTGAAGCACCTGTGGGGTCCAGATGCTCACCGCACAACTTGTTACATTCCTTGAGGGGTCTAGTTTTCTAAATGGTGTCCCTTTAGGGGTATTTTTTAGGTTTTGGCACCCCAGAGCCTCTGCCAACCTGAAGTGGTACAGTCAGAAATGACCAAATATAACGGAGGCGTTGAAATTCACTAGGCTCTCCTTTGTATCTGAGGCTTGTGGTTCCGTCAAACAATGCATTAGGGCCACATATGGGGTATTTCTATAAACTGCAGAAACGGGGCAATCAATATTGGGGTGAATTTCTCTTGTAATAAGTTTATAAATATGAAAAATATTGGATTACAATAAAATCTCTGCACAGAAAATTAAAATTTTCAAATTTCTTACACACTTAGCTTTTATTTCTGTGGGTTAAAAACACTTTCTGGATATGCTTTTGCAGAGTTTGGGGGGTGCAGTTTCTGAAATGGGGTGCTTTGTGGGGCTTTCTAACATACAGGCCCCTCAAATACACTTTAACTGGGTTCACACTATGTATATTTGAGGCTGTATGTTTGAGGCTGTATAGCAACCAAAACCAGGAGTGGATTGAAAACACAGAAAGGCTCTGTTCACATAATGTTGTAATTGAGTGGATGGCCGTCATTTAATGGCAAATATTTGCTGTTATTTTAAAACAACGGCTGTTGTATAGAAATAATGGAAGTTATTTACCGTTATACGGCAGCCATCCACTCAATTTCAACATTGTGTGGACAGAGACTTTCTGTTTTCAATCCACTCCTGGTTTTAGTTGCTATGAGGACCTGACATGAGGACCAAATACAGCCTCAAATATACATAGTGTGAACCCATTAACCTGAACAGGTCCCTAAAAATATCTCATTTTGAAATTTTACAGAAAATTTGGAAATTTGCTGCTTCCGTTTTAAGCTTTCTATTGTCTAAAAAAAATGAAAGATCGTTTAATAAATGCCGCCAACATAAAGTAGACATGTTGCTTATGCTATTTAATATATAATTTATGTGGTTTAACCTCTTTCTGTATAAGCAAAAAAGTTTCAAAGTTGGAAAAATGCATTTTTTTTTACAATTTTTCACGTTATTTGGGTTTTTTTCATAAATATTCGTTATAAATATCGACTCCAATTACCAGAAATGTAAAGTACAATATGTCACGAGAAAACAATCTCAGAATCAGCCGGATAGGTAAAAGCATCCCGAAGTTATTAATGACTAAAGTGACACAGGTCATTTTCATAAAATTTGTCTCTGTCATTAAGGCCATTTCAGGCTCTGTCCTTAAGGGGTTAATAAATCTCCCCCATTATCTTTAAAAAATATAGTAGGAAATCTAACAATGTATTCCACCAAAAATAATATAACTGGCTTATTATGTCTTCTATTTTCTTAAAAATCGGAGAGGCTAATAAAACTGGTCTATTGTAAAATTGCTGGCCTTTTCCTGTATTTGGTACCTTAGTATACATAAAGATGCCCTTAAAGATATTGGTTTTACAATAGAAACTCTTGTAATGTAAGTTTCCTATTTAAAGCACCACCAGTTTATTATGGGTGGAAAACATCCAGGAATGGACAGTCTGGCATATTATAGCTTGGCCAGAAAGTTCCCTTCATGTTAATGACTTAAGAATGCACCAACTTGTCACATCTTCACAGTTTTTACACTGCAAAGCAAGGTACTATGTAAAGCATGAGGGAGAAGCCTGCAGCTGAGAAAACATATCACAGGAGACAAGGAATAACACTCCAATCTAGCATGCTGCCTGAAACCGTCCAAAGGAAAGAAAATCAGAGGTTGGCATTAAGTATAGGAACAGAAACTCTACACAGCTTTGAACTACTGAACCTTCTCATAAGACATGTCTGCTGTCAGCTCATTCTGTAACCTTTACACCAAAATCTTTAAACGTTAGGACTGAACTACACTACATGAGCTGCAAAGTCATATTATTTTCATGTTAATCTTCCCTGTGCTGCCACCTTTGGTGGAATACTTTAAGAGTGGGTTCACATGTGCCAGAATCACAGCGGATTTTACCATGTGAGTTCCACAGTGAAATCCGGTGCGATTCACCAGTAATGTCAATTTGAATAGGTTTCATTCTGCTGTGAGTATGTAAAGCGCCATCCCCTTTAATCTGATGTGGTCTGGTGAATACTTTACCTTGATCTCCCACTCAGCCAATCAGTGCGCTTTCCCACTGCAGCCACTGATTTTTTTGCAACACCACTTGTACTTTGCAATGGCAGAATTTTTTTCCAGGGGGTGGATGCGCAGTGAAATTTGAAAAAAAAAAAAAAGCCATTTGTTTTTATTTTGAGGGGTTTCATGTTAATGCCATTCACCCTATGGTAAAACTGACATATTATCTATGTTAGCTAAGTCAATATGATTTCAATGATATGTAATTTATATAAATTTTATTTTACCTGACAGCTTTTAAAAAATGTAAACCTTAAAAAAACAATATGTGTTTAAAATTGCTCTATTATCATCCTTGCGCCATGATCTCTTCTTTCTATTGGTTCCTTGCTTGCGTATATGCAACTTTTTGATCACTTTTTATTACAATTTTTCTGTATTTGATGTGACAAAAAAATAAATCAGCAATTTTGCACTCATTATCTGTGGAACGCACTGTGTGTTGCCCTGCCGAATCTATGAATAAAGCAACATTTTAATGCATTGGTGAGTGCCGCGATAAGAACTCTTTTTTGGTTGTAAGGGTGGGTTCAGACTACGGAATTCTCGCGGCCACGCGCCTTTCCGCCCCTTTCCGCCGGCTCCATAGACACCATTCTATGAGCCGGCTGATTCCGCTATCCGCCAAAAGAATTGATGGTCAATTCTTTCAACAGAATGCGGAATCCGCCCGTGCATGGTGTCTATGACACGGGCGGAGAGGCGCGCGGCCATGAGTGCATACAGGCAACCCACACTTATACTGGGGAGACTATATTTACACTGAGCACCACCTGGAATTAGTGCTTCCATGTGAAGGATCCACTAGCTGGAAGGCTATAACCTGTTTTTTTTATTTGTGAATCTTTTGCAAATGACTAATCGGAGCGCAGCGGTTGAGAGTGGGGTAGCTTCGCGACCACTCTCTGAGGCCCCTCCACTCCCAGCAGAATGTACATTTACGTTCCGGTGCGGGAAGAGGTTAAAGTCCCATTCAATATTGTGGAAATTAAAGTAAAAAGACGGTAAAAAAAAAAAAAAGAATTAATGTCAGAGATTTATCAAACATGGTGTAAAGTGAAACTGGCTCAGTTGCCCCTAGCAACCAATCAGATTCCACCTTTCATTGGAATCTGATTGGTTGCTAGGGGCAATGGAACCAGTTTCACTTTACACCATATTTGATAAATCTCCCCCAATATCTCAGGGCCCTTTTACACAGAAAGATTATCTGACAGATTATCTGCTAAAGATTTGAAGCCAAAACCAGGAACAGACTATAAACAGAGATCAGGTCATAATAGTAATAATAATTTTTATTTATATAGCGTCAACAGATTCCGCAGCACTTTACAATTCTGGGGGTACATACATAGACAAAAAATAGACATTACAGCGATATACATATAATTATCCATACATGAGGAGTGAGGTCCCTGCTCGCATGCATGAGCTTACATACTATCAGGAGGGGGTGCGAGACAAAATGGCAGAGGGGCAAAGTGCATCATTGTTCTTATGGTCCGGCCATCATTATAAATAAGGCAGTGCAGGTAAGAGTGGGTGAACCTGTCACCAGCCAATGCCTGCATGCAAAGGTCTAAGTGCTTAGATGCTTGGTGTGTATGTATGTATGTATGTATGTATGTATGTATGTATGTGGCTGTGTGTGCGTGGTGGAGGTAGGTGTGTGTGTGTGTGGGGGGGGGGGGGGGGTTGAGGGTAGCAGTCCAAATTAGGGAACCTGGTAAGCCTGCTTGAACAGATGTGTTTTGAGGGCACGTTTGAAGCTTTGTGTATTGGAGGTAAGCCTGACAGTCTTGGGTAGTGCATTCCATAGAACTGGTGCAGCTCGGGTGAAGTCCTGGAGATGGAAGTGAGAGGTGCGGATCAAGGTGGATGTTAGTCTTAAGTCATTGGAGGAGCGTAAGGCACGGGTAGGGCGGTAAACAGACATGAGGGAGGAGATATAAGGAGGTGCAGCACTGTGGAGAGCTTTGTGGGTGAGCAGGAGGAGTTTGTATTGTATCCTGTGTTTAATAGGGAGCCAGTATAGTGACTGGCACAGGCATGAAAGCCTGAGATTTCTCCTCTTTTCAAATCCAGTCCTGGCTTTGGCTTCAAATCTTTGGCAGATAATCTGTCAGATAATCTTTCTGTGTAAAAGGGCCCTAAGAATCGAACAATTAAACCAACAAGCAAGTTTTTTTTCATTGGTACTGCAGTGTCCCATAACAGGCCCTCTTATCCTCACACTTTTATTATGACCAGTTCTGTTCTGAAAAGCTATGATTCACTGCAAACTGCGTGTATTGTGTCACCCTTCTCAGTGTTCAGGTCTGCTATTCATGCATTTCTTGTATGCATATTCAGGTATCAGTGCCTAAGGGTATAATGTCGCCCCCAAGTGTTCAAGTATGGTACTTCTCATGTACATTTCTCTGTATATGCCTAATGGTGTGATGATGCAATGGCTGGATGTCACGTGATTGCCCCTGCTTCCATGGTAACTCCAATGGCCATTGAGCTTTGGCTGGGGAATACCATGTGACTTCCTGTTCTACCTCAGTCTTGTCCTCCACCATCAGGGAGACAAGGTCTGTGTGTTCTCTCTCCCCTGTCAGGAGAGAGATACGTGTGCTCTGCTGCTCCAGTTCCACCAGAAGTGTTCCTGGCTGTGTTCTATTCACAAGTCCTCAAGATTCACATCTATTCTCAAGATCTGGGTGCCGTTCTTCAGTCATTCCTCTCATCATCATCTCCTCTAATCATCAACAGCAAGTATTCATCTCAGTTCCATTCCGCTCAGCATCTTATCCTCAGTATCACTACTACTCCCATCATTCAGTACGCTATCATCACAGCCTATTGCAGCATCACCCATTACTTTGCTTTATTCAAGTTTGCCTTATACCCGGTTGCATCCGGAAAGACTGTTGCTACTAGTTACCACCGTTACAATAAATATACAACTACCGTTGTTTCTGAACCTTGGCATTGGTGTAATTATTGGTGCCCTGACTAAGGACAACGAAGAATCGCATGCCCAGCCTCCGCATGGTCAGGAGCCCGGTTCTCAGCTGTGTCACCCTCGTGCCAAAACCATGACAATCCTCTGCTCAGCAGCTGCTCCGGCTCCTGCCAGTAACTACACCTATCAGCGGAGAGGCCCCTAGGGGCTTGGGTGTCGCAGTTACCTTCTAAGAGCCATCCCTTTTTTAGTTTTCATTGACATAGGCACATGAGGGCTTGTTTTTTCAGGGCAAATGAAACTTTTTTTTTCGTATTTACTTTATGCTATTCAGCATGTGGTAAAAAATAACAATATTTTGTGGGTCATAATGATTACAGTGATACCAAATTTCTACAGCTTTTTTTAGTATTACTACTTTGGCACAACTGCCACAGTTGTTTCATTAGCTGGTGGTACCAAACATGTAGAGTGTGTGTGTGTTTTTTTTTTTTTTTTACGTTCTATGTAACAATTTATCTTGTATGGAGAATAAATCTAATTTTATTATTGGGGGGAGGTTGTTTTTTTTTTTTTTTTTTTTTTAAATTTTCATTTTGTTAAACAAAAAGAATCTCACATTTACATCTTAAAAATATAGAACAAAACTGACATACAAATGTATCCATCATTACAATACAATAACATATGTCCTCAGACCCCCCAAAATTTTTGATTCAAACCACCCCACCCCTCCTCCGCTTACAACCATCCTCCCCTCCCCACCCAGGTTTTAGGAATGTGCGAGAGGGGGAAAAAAAACAAACAAACATATATATATATATATATATATATATATATATATATATATATATATGTATAAAATATGTCCATCAAAAACCATTACTATCTTGGGCATCATTGGGGGGAGGGTTAATCATACAGTATTTTATTTACCACTTTTTTTTATTAACCTTTTACTAGTTCTGCTAGTGCATTTTTAACTGTATGGCCTTATTCACACGTTCCGTAATTTACGGATCCGTATTTACGGATCCGAGTTAGTGCACATTGAAGTCTATTGGGCTATTCACACGATTAGTAGCAGAAATGGATGAAAATCAATCCGTAAAAAAAAAGGACATGTCCTAGTGCGGACCGGGTGCGGACCCATTTTTTTTTGCGGATCCTCTCATTGAAATCAATTGGTTACGGATTGTTTACGGATTGTAACATGTTGGCATCCGTATTTCCGCAAAAAAATCCTGATGAAGTGCATTGAAAAGCAATGAGTATTAAAAAAATGGAATTACGGAAATACAGATGGAATACGGATGGAATACGGATGTCCAATCCGCAATTTCTCACGGGTTGTTTCAGGACCAGAAAAAAATACTGAACGTGTGCATAAGGCCTAAAATTACACAACTGTAGTGCAGTGCATTAAAGCGAATGTACAATTAGGTACATCTCTTTTTTTTTTTTTTAACATCCGGGTGGCGTGATCCCTTTTTTTAAATGGGCCTAGTTTCCGTGCTTGGCACCATTCTTTTGCCATGTACTACCCCAGCTCTATGCACTGGGAGCAGACCTTCCGCCCCCAATGTGACCATATTCCCTCTGTGATGTGGCTCCATTAATTCTAATGGAGCCGCGTCACAGAGGGGAGTGGATATGGTCCCAGTGCAAAGAGACGGGCTGGTACATGGCAAAAGAGCAGCGTTGAGCATGGGAACCAGGTCTAAGAATCCCGCCTCAAGGATCTCCATGCCAGCACCAATCTACTAATGTAAAAAAAAGCGATGTACCTAATGGTACATTTACTTTAAAGGGGTTATCCAGCACTACAAAAACATGGCCACTTTCCCCCTACTGTTGTCTCCAGTTTGGGTGGGGTTTTGAAACTCAGTTCCATTGAAGTAAATGGAGCTTAATTGCAAACTGCACCTGAACTGGAGACAACAGTAGGGGGAAAAGTGGCCATGTTTTTGTAGCGCTGGATAACCCCTTTAAGTCTCCCAGCATTATGCTGACAGGCAGTCTATACAGCCATGCTGCTGGCATATATATGGCAGCTGGGGGTCTTCTGAGGATACCAACAAAACAAAATTTGTCAAATTGTTAGTGTGAATGGGACCCTATGTGTTAGGAAATTGTGGTTAAATTGTTTCAGTTATCAGGTACACCCTGTGGATCTATAAACTGTTGGTTTATTTGTGGATTTGAGGTATACAGTAAAAGCATTATTCTCTGACATAGTTATGTGTACTTATGATTCACCTTGTGTACCTGATGCATGTTTTATGTCTTACAGCACTGTTATATGCCCTACCACACTGTGAAATGCTATATATCCTGCCAAGTTGGCTCCATGTGATAACACATGTCCCAAGGGTTAAACCAGAGTTGTGGTTTATTTTGATTAACCACAGTTATTTTATACTAAAAAGTTCCGATTTGACAGGTTTTCCTGAATTGACCCCTGGAGTCTAACCTGCGTTTTGATCAAAGTGTGGAGAAAGTTCGGGTGGAGGCTGTGTGTGATGAAGCTGATGAAGAGGTGGGAGCTGTGACCTCTTTAAGGGTGCCTTCACACCTACCGGATCCGAGATCAGCTGTGAATCCAGTACCATTGATGCCTATGTTAGCACATACTCGCAGTGGGATTACTAAGTATGTGCTAAGTAAGTTACTGAGTATGTGCTTTAACCCCCTGGCGCCCACAGCCCCGACGCTGACATCAACCCCGCCACCGACATCCTCTATCCCCGCCCCCATCATCCCCGACGCCCGCATCCTCCATCCCAGCCCCCCATCAGCACCGCCGTCCGCATCCTCCATCCCGGCCCCCCCATCAGCACTGCCGCCCGCATCCTCCATCCCGGCCCCCCATCAGCACCGCCGCCTGCATCCTCCATCCTCCCCGCCGCCTGCATCCTCCATCCCTACCGCCCGCATCCTGCAGCCCGCCGCCGAAAGCATACATTACCTGCTCCTCGGCGCGGCTGCAGTGAGGCTCCTGGTCCCGCTCAGCTGATCAGTGTTGCCATGTGCTGATCGCCTGAGCGGGATCGGAGCCGGGAGCCTCACTGAAGCCGCGCCGCCGAGCAGGTAATGTATACTCTCGGCGGCGGGCTGCAGGATTTGGGCGGTAGGGATGGAGGATGCGGGCGGCGGGGATTATAGAGGATGCGGGCGGAGGGGAGGATGGAGGATGCGGGCGGCTGGGATGATGGGGGTGGGTAGAGGATGCCAGTGGCGGGGCTGATGCGAGCGGCGGGGCTGTGGGCGCCAGGGGGTTAAAGCACATACTCACAGCGGGATGTCAATCCCGCTGTGAGTATGTGCTAACATAGGCATCAATGGTACTGGATCCTCAGCTGATCTCGCTGCGAATCCGCAGAAGTGAGATCCGCTACGGATCCCGTAGGTGTGAAGGCACCCTAAAGAGGATACCTGGAGAGCAGGGAAGTTCCATCCATGCTGATACTTTCACGCGATGCAGGCATTGCGTGCGGGCGAAACCGCATCTGCACACATGTCCAAAAGCTGCCTGATGTCGCTGCAACATTGGTAACATTGGGCAGACATTGATTATTGCCCTCAACATGCTCCTTCCTCTTCCCTCTCCTCTGCAGAAGTATTGGCACAGATGGGCAGATGGAGGAAGTAGAGTGCTGGAGAGCAGAAAAGGTAGATATCCGATTTAAAGCGACTCTGTACCCATAGCTAATCCAAGATCTGTCCTGGGGTCCGTTCGGCAGGTGATGCAGTTATTGCCCAAAGAAACAATTTTAAACTTGCAGCCCCGTGTCAAATTGACTTGGCCTAGAGCAGGGGTACTTTTAGTGAAGGTCCACTTACCGGGGTCTATTGTCAGGTGAAGGTCCAAGCCGAACATCAGTAGGAAACGTGTTTTGTTACTTTTCACAAATGTTTTTACAGAATTGCTGCTTATTAGTGGGAAAACTAGCGTTTTTTCTCTCACTAGCCCTTTAAAATTAGGTACAAAGGGGGTGACTGCCCCAGTAGTACATAGCCCCCCTGTGCGCTCTCCCCCAGTAGTATATAGCCCCCCTGTGCGCTCTCCCCCAGTAGTATATAGCCCCCCTGTGTGCTCTCCACCAGTAGTATATAGCCCCCTGTGCGCTCTCCCCCAGTAGTATATAGCCCCCTGTGCACTCTCCCCAGTATATAGCCTCTCTGTGTGCTCTCCCCAAGTAGAATATAGCCCCCTATGCGTTTTCCCCTAGTATATAGCTCCCTGTGTGCATTCTCCCCCAGTATATAGCCCTCCCTGTGCGCTCTCCCCCAATATATAGCCCCTCTGTGTGCACTCCCCCAGTATATAGCCCCTCTGTGTGCTCTCCCCCAGTATATAGCCCCTCTCTGTGCACTCCCCCAGTATATAGCCCCTCTGTGTGCTCTCCCCCAGTATATAGCCCCTCTGTGTGCACTCCCCCAGTATATAGCCCCTCTGTGTGCTCTCCCCCAGTATATAGCCCCCCTGTGTGCTCTCCCCCAGTATACAGCCCCCCTGTGCGCTCTCCCCCAGTATATAGCCCCCCCCTGTGCACTCTCCTCCAGTATATAGCCCCCCCTGTACGCTCTCCCCCAGTATATAGCCCTCCCTGTGCGCTCTCCCCCAGTATATAGCCCCCTGTGTGCTCTCCCCCAGTATATTGCCCCCCTGTGCGCTCTCCCCCAGTAGTATATAGCCACCTGTGTGCTCTCCCCCAGTATATAGCCCCCCCTGTGCGCTCTCCCCCAGTATATAGCCCACTGTGTGCTCTCCCCCAGTATATAGCCCCCCTGTGTGCTCTCCCCCAGTATATAGCCCCCCCCCCGTGCGCTCTCCCCCAGTATATATCCCTGCCTGTGCGCTCTCCCTCTCCCATATAGCATAAAAAAAAAAAAAAACACTTATACTCACCTGAGTCCGGCGCGTCCTCTTCCTCCTGTGGCCGCACTGCAGTGGTCACTAAAGGCCGCTCTTCCCGCCACGCAGGAACGTCTCTCGAGCGCCGACACCAGAGGGGGAGCGCGGCCTCTTGTGACCGATGTGGTCACGAGAGTGACTGACAGGGAGGGAGCCAATGGCTTCCTCTCTGTCAGTGCTGCTGCTGCTTGGTATCTATGAGCACTTGTTTCGAGCGCTCATAGATAGTTACTGTGCAAGGAGCAACACCTAGGCCGGGGTCCGGACAGCTGGCCGCCGCGGTCCGTGTTCAGACCGCAGTCCGCCAGTTAAGGACCCCTGGCCTACAGTGTCTGTGCCAGAGGTGTAGCTAGGCTCTCCTGCACATGGGGCAAAGATTCAATTTGGTGCCCCCCCTCCCCCCTTGTGTGCGCAGGAAGCACAGGGAGGCCCATGTTGTCCCTTCACTGCTGGTATATAATACATATATATATATATATATATATATATATATATATATTTATTTATTTATTTTAAATGAAGTTTAGATTGTTCAGATGAGCGATTCGCTTATCTCTTCTGACAGCACTAGTGTGGTGTTCACAATATGGGATACATAATGTTATATTTACTGTGTACCTGGAATGTTTTTATGAAGAATGATTATCAGGCAGCTCTGGGCTCAATCAGCATTTTTTAAAGTCCTTCCATTTTTCCCATTTAAAATTTGGTCCCTAAGTACCTTAACGGAGGTGCCGTTGTCTCCACTCCCTGCTGTCTGTACCTAAGGAGACGCTGTTGTCTCTGCTCCCTGCTGTCTGTACCTAAGGAGACGCTGTTGTCTCTGCTCCCTGCTATCTGTACCTGAGGAGGCGCCGTTGTCTCCGCTCCCTGCTGTCTGTACCTGTGAATTAGGAGGCAAAGCTTCCTGATCTATCTCCAGTCTGACACCCAGTGTAATGTGATTCTATGGTGCCGTCTCCTAATGCACAGGTACGCTCAGCAGTAGAATTGATCGAACCTTGGGAAATCCTAGGTTAGATCAAACTCAAACACTCACACACCTGCCGCATTTGATTGCTGATGCCTTACCCTTCTGTGGGGAAGGAGAAGACTGTCCGGGGACCCCCTGGAATCTCGGGATTCAGCCTATTACCTAGGCTATTACCTAGGTTGTATCCCGGAATTCCAGGCGGTACTCAGGCACTCTCTTCCTTCCCCACAGACCAGGTAGGCATCAGCAGGGCCGGCGTTAGGGGTAGGCAAACAGGGCAATTGCCCAGGGCCCCCATCCCCCAGGGACCCCCACCACAGTTACAGTAGGACAGGACCGCACAGACAGCGTCCTGCAGCGTCTGGGAATGATCCCTGGCTGCTGCTATCAGGGGTCACACAGAGGCTGCAGCCTACCTCCCAACATTTGCTGGGAGGAAAGAGGGACAGTCACGGCAATGCACCACGCCCCCTATAGCCACTCCCTCCACATAACCACGCCCATAGCCACACCCTCATATCCACATCCCCATTTACCATTATATAAAAAACAAATATTATCACCACATCGTGACTTATACCCCCATACCATTACAACTTAACATCCACTATACAAAGACCATTATCTCTACTACACTGACCCATATGGAGGTAGATACAAATGCTGCACAGGCTCTTTACACCAAAATCTTTACACCATATACGTGATTACAGTACAGATACATTCAGTGACTCACAGGGGGCGTCTTCTCTGATCGGAATTGCTCACTTTTTCTTTTCTTCTCCATCTTGTAGAGTGCATGATGAAAACCACTCATGGCAATACTTCGTCCCTGAAGAATCTGCCAGACAAATATTTTAGGCTTTTTGCTTTTGCACCATCCTCACCATCTATACAAAGCCCCCATCTATATTGCTCTGAACTGTAACAGTGGTCACTCTATGCCACACTGTAATGTTTAGGCCTGCTGTGGACCCTCAAATAGTACTTAGGCCCCTCTGTGCCCTCATATAGTAGATAAGCCACCTCTGTGCCCCTTATAGTACTAAGACCCCCCTGTCTTCCCCATATAGTAGCTAAAATTCTCTGTCCCCTGGTAGTAGCAACCCACCCCCACCCCCACCACCATGTAGCCATTGCCTCCTGTCCTGGAAGTACATCCCCCCTCCCTTGTAGCAATTGTGCCCTGGTATGAAGCGCCCCCCCCCCCCCCCATGTAGTCACTGTACCCTGGTAGTAAGGCCCCCTGGAGAACCTACATCCAGTCCCGTGTACAATGTATCAGTATGGAGAAACTATATCCAGTTCTGTATACAATGTGTCCGTATAGAGAACATATATTCAGTCCTGTATACAGTGTGTCAGTATAGAGAACCTACTGTATATTCAGCCCTGTATACAGTGTATCAGTATAGAGAACATATATCTAGTCCTGTATGCAGTGTATCAGTATAGGGAACCTATATCCAGTCCTGTATACAGTGTATCAGTAAAGAGAACCTATATCCAGTCCTGTATACAATGTCTTAATATAGAGAACCTATATTCAGTCCTGTATAAAATGTATCAGTAAAGAGAACATAAATCCAGTCCTATATACAGTGTATCAGTATAGAGAACCTATATCCAGTCCTGTATACAGTGTATCAGTATAGAGAACCTATATTTAGTTCTGTATATAATGTTTCAGTATAGAGAACCTATATCCAGTCCTGTGCTGTACAGTCTGAGCTGTATGGAGCAGTATGCAGCGGTCAGGACATGCTGGGGGTTGTGGAGCAGTATGAAGCTGTCAGGACATGCTGGGGGTTGTAGTTGTGGGAGCAGTATGCAGCTGTCAGGACATGCTGGGAGTTGTAGTGGAGCAGTATGCAACTGTCAGGACATGCTGGGGGTTGTAGTTGGGGAGCAGTATGCAGCTGTCAGGACAGGCTGGGGGTTGTAGTTGTGGAGCAGTATGCAGCTGCCATTGTCCCCTGGTATTAAGCCCCCCCCCTTCAGGTAGCCATTGCCCCTGGTAGTTAGTCCCCCTCAGGTAGACATTGCCCCCTGGTAGTAAGCCCCCCTGAGGTAACCATTGCCGCCTTGTAGTAAGCCCCCCTGAGGTAGCCATTGCCCCCTGGTAGTAAGCCCCCCCCTCAGGTAGCCATGGCCCCCTGGTAGTAAGCCCCCCCCCTTCAGGTAGCCATGGCCCCCTGGTAGGCACTACTCTTCTCTCCCATGTGGACAATGCCCCCTGTACAGTAAAAAAAAAAAAAAAAAAAAAGCCACTTACTCACCTCTGCAGCTGGTCTCCTCTGTCCTCCAGCGTCTCCTCTCCCTGCTCTGTGTGAGTGACGTCACTCATGTGCTGGAGCTACGGGGAAGAGAGCGGCCTCTTGTGGCTGGAGGCAGAATGACGCCTTCAGCCAGAAGAGGTTTAGCAGAGCAGGAAGGTGATGTCTCCTGCTCTGCTAGTGTAACTGAGGTGTGGGGGGCGGCGGGACACATGGGGGTTGTCGCGGGATGCCGGGACATGACCCCAAAAATGGTACTGTCCCGACGGATCCGGAACAGTTGGGAGGTATGCTGCAGGACGCTGGGCTCGGTGTCTCCTCCATGTGTAGCTCCCCCTCCTCTTAATGCAGGTAGCTTCCTCCTCCTGGTGTATAGCTGTCGGGACGATGGAGGAGAGGGCTGCAGTATAAGGATGACAGTCTGCTGCTGCTGCAAGGAACATGAGAGGGATGCACGACTACACCCAGCATGCTAGAGGGAGTAAGTATTCTGTACATGTAGTGTGTAGGAATATATGTGCATAATGCATGAATGTAGTGTGTGTTACATGTCATGTGTGTACTGTATGGACTGGATGGTTTGGATCTGTGAAATGTGTTTTTATGGATGTGTTTGTGTGTGTGTGTGTATATATATATATATATATATGGTGTGTGTGTGTGTGTGTGTATCAGCATTGCTGACTCCACTGTCCAGCAGAAGTGTTGAGGTGAATGGACTGTATATAGGAGCTGCATCCATTCTCTGGCCTCATCAGTCCTATGTAATTGCTGCAGGTGACCACTGAGGCCGGAAATTGGCCGCAGCTCCTATGTATAGTGTATGATGACGTCACTGAGGCAATAAGGTGTATTTTATTGAGGAAAACATAAAGTGGTATTCAGTCCTTAGGTGATGGTCTCTCTATGGCGGTAATATTGGTCTGTATATAAAGTCATCATGCGTTGGTCACTCTTTGGCATTAATATTGGTCTGTATATAGCGTATATATATATATATATATATATATATATATATATATATATATATATATATTGTGGCATGGTGGGACTGTAAGAGGCAGTTCTATGCCTCTGGAGTGGGAATTGGAGTTCAGGTGGAGCTCCTGTTCCAGATACTCCACTCCAGTCCAAGAGCTAATGAGGCTCTGAAACCACCTGGTGGAGCTCTATTAGAGACTCCAGAGCTGCCCAGGTGACGGCTCCCAGGTGAAGACTCCCAGGGTGGGAGAACACGCAGCACTAGGCCTGTGGGAGCTGCAGACAAGAAGTCTGGGTGAGACCAGTGTACCTGGTCAAATAGAGCAGTAGGCTCAGAAAGTCAGCTAGGGAAGCTGTAATGTGTTAGTCAGTGGCTAGACAGCCCAGGTTTTATTTTATTGGCAGTGTTGCCTATGTCTTGTGTTATTTGAACGGATAAATAAAGCTGACTGAGGTCCGTATAAAGCATACAGCACTGACTGGACTGTAATTTGTGATGTGCCAACCGTCTCAGGCCCAGGAGATGGCGATCCCAGCGAGTGAGTAACCCCCAGATTGTCACAATATATATATATATATATATATATATATATATATATATATATATATATATAAACAGCAGAATAGAGTGCACTCACAGAAGAAATGTTCGGAGTGCCGGCAATAGGGACTGGATCCACGTCCCCTCTTCAATATAAGTAAGAAGTTGCAGCACATCCATAATCGTGAAAAAACTGGTGGTGTTTTATTTCAAATCATTAGCAAAAAAGTCAGCAACGTTTCTGTCTCATCACGAGACCTTTCTCAAGCCAAGAGAAAGGTCTCGTGATGAGACAGAAACGTTGCTGATTTTTTTTGCTAATAATTTGAAATAAAACACCACCAGTTTTTTCACGATTTTGGATGTCATTACTACCATAGATTGACTGCCACGTAATGACTCTATATATACACTATATACAGACCAATATTACCACCATACAGTGAACCTACACATAATGACTCTATATATACACTATATACAGACAAATATTACCACCATACAGTGATCGCCACATAATGATTCTACATATACACTATATACAGGCCAATATTACTACAATACAGTGACCGCCACATAATGACTCTATATACACACTATATACAGACCAATAGTACAGCCATAGAGTGATCGCCACATAATATTGGTCTGTATACAGTGTATTCAGAGTCATTATGCAGTGGTCAATCTATGGCGGTAATATTGGTCTGTATATAGTGTGTGTATATAGTCATTATGTGGTAGTCATGCTATGGAAGTAATATTGGTCTGTATATACAGTTATTATATGGTGGTCACTCTATGGCGGTAATATTGGTCTGTATATAGTGTATATAGAGTCATTATGTGGCGGTCACTTTATGGTGGTAATATTGGCCTATATACATAATGTGTTTTCTTCAATAATGGTAAGGAGGTAATATTTGGTCCTGATATCGTGATTTTTTTATTTTATTTTTTTTTAAAACAATTCATATAAATAGTTCTTGTGTTTACACCACTAGCGGTAGTCCTGGCATGTAGGGGCATTCCTGGCATGTAACCTTTTGAACTGAGTAAGGGCCCTAATACTTCAAGAGAAAATTGTCCGAATCAGCTCTGTGAGGACACCGGGAAAAATGATCAGGTAGTAAATATCTTTATTGTTTACCATATACAGCAAGGATTGGACAAACCTCACTAATGATATACTGTATATGTACATATAGGCGGAGATTTATCAAACATAGTGTAAAGTGAAACTGGCTCAGTTGTCCCTAGCAACCAATCAGATTCCACCTTTCATTACTCTGAGTAAGTGGAATCTGATTGGTTGCTAGGGGCAACTGAGCCAATTCTACTTTACTCCAGTTTGATAAATCTCCTCCATAGCCTTTGCTGCACGATAATTAAGCCATGTAGTAGGCTCTGTAAGCGAGCTCCATTCTACCAGATTGTCGCTCACTTATCTGGAATATTAGGCTATGTAATACGGCCTTAAAAGAGGCCATACACTTTCAATAACTGCTGGCTAAACAATCCTTCAGCTGACAATTATCTCTCCCATACAACCCTGTCTCCCCATACACAGAAATTTGGCACATTCGAGTGTTCCTGTGTTCTCTATGGGAGGGGAAAGCCATAGCCAGACAGATCTGATGGTAACTTGTCTCTCTGAGAACAAAGAGGTTGGGCGTTGATTTTCCATCAAGCCCTATTGTAACGCCTGGAGTAGTGGATCCACTGGACCGTCACCAGCGATGGCACTAACCTCACCAGGGAGCGGAGTCTAAGGGGCCGCTGGCTTTCACCAGAGCCCGCCGCAAGGTGGGATGGACTTGCTGCGGCAGGCGACCCCCAGGTCGCTACCCCTGGCTTGGTTGCTAGTGACGGCAGGCGAGGCGTGGCAGGAGCAGTAGGCAGGAGATAGTGCAGGCAGAGGATAGTAGACGTGCTCGCAGGTGGCGGACAGGACTCAGGAACAATGGGAAGGCAGCGGGCAAGGACTAGGGACAAGGACTGAAGACAGGAACAAGGAACAGGGACTAAGGTCAGGAACAACAGGGGGCTGGGCCAAACGCTATGGGAAGCATGTAGAGGCTCCAACACCTGTAGTGGGGCAGGGCTGGAATATATAGGGAGTGAGTGGTGCAACTAACCAATTAGGGGCGGACTGGCCCTTTAAATCTGAGACAGCCGGCGCACGCGCGCCCTAGGAGGCGGGGACGCGCGCGCCGGCCGGCACAGACGGAGACAGGAGCGGAGGAGAGGTGAGGTGCCCCCAGGGGCCGAACTAGCAGCAGCGCCGGGTCCCTGCACAAGGACCCCGGCGGCTGCATGGGGCAGGAGGAGGTCGCGGCGGCGGCCCGGAACACGGGACGCCGCTGCGGCTGTGACACCTATCCCTTATGTCCACTGATATCATCTGTCAGAAGACTGTCCAAAAAGCCTCATACACCTTACACTGATGGCCGAACCTACCAGGAGCAACAGGTACCACCAACAAAAGAGAAAAATGTATGGGGACCTTAAATTGTTGCTACAATATTTCAGTATTTGGGGCCCTGCCTTCAACTTTGCCCAGGGCCACATTTAGTCTAAAACCGTCCCTGGGCATCAGCAATCTAATGCGGCAGGTTTGTGAATGTTCGAGTTTGATCGAACCTAGGATTTCCCGAGGTTCGATCAACTCCACTTAGCAGTGGAGAAAACAGCAGTAATACCTCCAGTAAGCTATTCCATCACCAAATTCAATATAGAAATAATTTAGAAGAATGACTCCTGTTATTATGGTCACTGTATATACAGATACAGATGCTTTATAGATTGTCATAGGGAACCTTGGCTCTTCAGCTGTTGCAACACTACAACTCCCATCATACATGGACAGTCACAGCTAGTTCTGCAACAACTGGAGAGCCAAGGTTCCCTACCTCTGCAGATAGTAGGTAAGGTTTATATAAATGTGGTATATATATTTGGAAAGGGCAGTTATTAAGGGGTTAAGTATAGAATAATTTACAACCATACCAGACCCCTAAATAGACACTGGACACTCTTGTGTGTCTCCCCCCATCCCAGACTGGTGTCACCCTGTACCCCCCTGCCCACTCCAGACTGGGCACCCTTCACCCCCCCTCCCCAGACTGTACACCCCTGATTGTCCTCCCCTTCTCACACACCTGTATTTTCTTTCTTCCTCCTCCATAGTGCAGTGTACATACAGGACCTGCGGTGACATCATAGTCACATGTCAAGGTCCTTCACCATCTACACAGTAACTTTTCTGTACTGTCTTCTGGCTGCTGTTTAGCCCTGATTTGCGCAAAATCTCGGTAAAAAGGCAGCGATTTTGCACAAATTATAGCTAAACAGCAGCCAGGAGACAGTACAGTATGGGAAATACCTCTTTTGATCAAGTAAAAATCGTCTCCTGCCTCCCCACACAGACAGAGGGCAGGAGGCTTCCAGGCTGTCTCATTCACTGTGATCCTTCTCTCTCTGCTCCCTGTGATGGCGCCCCCCCGGTCCCTGCGCCCGGGGCAGCTGCCCCCCCTGCCTCCCTCCCTACGGCCCTGGTCTGTGCCCAAGGATTGCACCGCTTCTCCGTCCCTCCTCCCTCCTCATCATTAGGAATGCCCTGGGCAGGATTTTTCCTATTCATCACCTGTCTGAACACTGCACAGGTGCTGGATCGTTAAGGTCCAAGTGCACAGTTCACACAAGTGATGAATAGGAAAAATACTGCCGTGGGCATTCCTAATGGTGAAGAGGGATGGAGCGGCGGCGCAAGGCTTGGACACAAACACTCTAGGCCATGCCAATTTGACACAGGGCTGCAAGTTTAAAAGTTGTTTTTTTAGGACAATAACTACATCACCTGCCGAACGGACCCCAGGACAGCTATCCGATGGTACAAACGGTTTGGAGAGGGGGGGGGCAGATTGGGGGTACAGAGTCGCTTTAACACACATACCGTTCCTACAGAACAGGGTGAATTGGTCTTTGTAATAAATGTACATTAAAATAAAAGAACACTTGAAATTACAGAAAAACAATAAAGTTTGCAACTTTTGATTTTTTTTTTACAGTGCAATTAAAGGTGAAACTGATGCAACAGGGAAAATTATCAAGCTGTCTTTTCTTTAGAGCAATATGACAAATGAAAACTGAGCACTGATTGGTTGCTATGGGCAAACAAAGTTAATCTTATTCTGACGGCTTGATAGATCTCCCCCATTTTTTGGGGTTAGAATATATTTTAAATAGCTTTTTTAATTATTTCTGTACATTTAAAAAAATTCATAGAACTCATTTGGATAAGTCTATAAGAGGCAATAACAGATATGTTTTGTTTTATTTATTGATGTATTTTGACATTTAAAAAATAGGAATCAAAGGGTGACTTGAATTTTTTTTTAAATACTTTTTTTTATGCTTTTTAAGTCCCCTTAGGGGACTTTATGAGAAACCATTCAATTGCTTATACTGATCAATGCATTGTTATTGTATAGCATTGATCAAACAGATTGGTGCTGCTTATAGAGCCTGTTTGAAGATGGTAGCCCTCATAATAATTTATTTAAAATAAAAGAATGAAACAGAAAAAATATTTTTTTAGTATCTGAATATAAAGAGTAATAAGTTCAAAGAAAAGTTCAAGAAAAGCCTATCCTGCTCTAAACAGTTCCTGACATAGATGCTGCCATCTTTGTCTATTTCAGACTAAAAAGAAAAAGAACACTTCCAGTAGTGCACACAGCCCCTGATAAGTAATTAAAGGCTTAAAATTTCTAAAAAGAATTAATTTATTTATCTGTATAACTTTCAGACACCAATTGATTTGAAAACTTTTTTTTTTTTTTCTTAGAAGTACCCCTTTAAGTTTACTATAAAAATAAAGAAGACCATTTTCTTTAGCATTGCTTACATGACAATATTTTCTGGGATGAATGTCTGTAGTGGATAGCCACTACTTTTAAAATGCACAGTTTGTGACTAGTTCTTGCCTGGCAGATTTTTTGAAAGTAACGCCAGACTATGCATCCTGTTCAGTGCTCTAATTCAATACCTGCTGAGAACTTTGCCAAGAACACAGCACAGAGCTGATCTCCAGTGGATAGACCTGGCAGGACATCTAGCTGACTTGCGTTGTTCCGTAAAATGAAGCAAACTGCACCAAATATTCAGATTTTGGTACATTTAATTATGCTTACTATTTTTTTCATTTTCACTAGTAAATATAACAGAAACAGAAAAATGTATAGACTATAGTATGCATAATATGATGGTATAATCAATACAAATAAAGATAAGATAATTGACATTGTTTCTTAAAGAGAACCTATCACCTGAAAGTAACTGTCCCTATAACAAAAGTTTCTCTCTCCCTAAGTCTATTCATTAAGATACAGACTGCCTTTGCAGTCTGTGTCTTATACTTCACCTAACCCTGCGGTCTAGTATTGCTGGGCGCCGCCATCTTGATGACGTCACTTGCGTTCCAGCGGTGCGTTTCAGCGCTGGAACGCAAGGGATGTCATCAAGATGGTGCCTGGCAATACTAGACCGCTATACAAGATTAGGTAAAGTATAAGACACAGACTGCAAAGGCAGTCTGTATCTTCATGAAGTCTATTCCTGAAGATAAGGACTGCTTTTGCAGTCTGTATCTTTTACGTTACCCACTACTCTGCAGTAAAGCCGGGCGCCATCCTGATAATGTCACTTGCATTCCGACGCTGGAACGCACCTCTGGAACGCAAGTGACTTCATCAAAATGGCCGCGCCCGGCCTTACTGCACCGCTAGGAAGGATTAGGTAAAGTATAAGATACAGACTGCAAAGGCAGTCTGTATCTTCAGGAATAAACTAATAGGCTCAGTTAGGACAGACATACACATCGATCTTGCGCTGTATAGCGTGAGATCACTGGGTATTTACAGAGTGGTGGGCAAAGGCTCATGGGAGCCCTTCCCGCCGGTCGGCATGCCGGGAGTTTCCTGTCATGCATTGACTCTTTTGAAAAGAGTCGGCGCGCAACAGTGAAGAGAAATTTGAATATATTAAAAACCCGGCTAAAAAAATTATTAATTATATTTACAAAAATAGTTTAAATAATAAATTTAATTAAATGGAGCAATAAAAAAACAACAACAATTGGCCGTGATTGGTTCTCTTTAAGCATTATTTGCAAGGTTTTCGTTTATATTTATAGGCCACAACGACACATCTTTTTTGTCCATTTGAAGGCAATTTCGTTAGGCAGATGTTATTTTGCGTCGAAATAACATCAAAATTTTAAAATAACAGACGCTATTTCGCCGCATAATGATGGCAGTGTTCTGTTGAATGGAGTATACATAATTCAATATCTAGAGTCCCTAATTCAGTACACACATTTTGCTATGTGATACACTTACTGTCACCTATAATGTATGCAATTGAAATGAAAAGATAACAAAATGATAACAAAAGATAACAAAATTAAAATACACTCCCTCAAGTGTGAAAACCTTCTTATAATTCGCAATGCGGTCGGGTTGAGAATTAGCTAATCACATTTAGTATTAGTGATACATCATTTGATAGCTGCAGTGGTACAAGGTAGTCTGCAGCTATCTTGGGATACCTTTTGTACCACCGTTGGTGGACATAGAGACATTCAGTGGACTGTGGTGTAGTGTTTTTGAAAATCATGTTTTCATTTTTTAGTATTAGAGTAGTGAAATATTCGACTTTCGAGAATTCGAATCAAATAGGCACAGAGATTCAACTATTCGAACGAATATTCAATCCCATTATAGTCTACGAGAAAAAAATTTGCGGCACTTGGAAATCCAAATTCGGAGGTCACCAAGTCCCCCATGAAACCTCCCTAGATGATGCAAATACCTCCGGAATGACACTGTAACATTAGGGGGAGCATGCCTGGGTGCACCCAACACCCCAAAATCGATGTATAATGCCCCTCTCTGCAGTTGAGAAGGAAAAATATTTGCAAACGCTTTACGAACGTTTACGGCGAAGTTCACACATTTCGTTCATATTTTTTGAGCAGCGTTACATACATACATGATCCCAATGTGCGTCCGTAGAGCGTCATGTTATTTGCGAGTATCACGCATCATGCTGTACGAAAGTTACTGGAACAGTATGTAGGATGTGCCTTTTTCTGGGCTACTGGAACAATATGTATCACATGCCTTTTACTGGGCTACTGGAACAGTATGTATGACATGCCTTTTTCTGCGTTACTGGAACAGTATATATCAGGTGCCCTTAGTGGACTACTGGAACAACATGTATCACATGCCTTTTACTGGGCTACTGGAACAATATGTATCACGTGCCTTTTACTGGGCTACTGAAACAGTATGTATAACGCGCCCTTGGTGGGCTAAACCAAGCACACTATAAGTCAATTGTACACACAGGGTACTGGAATGAATCCACCTGCTGATGCTGATGCTGCTGCTGATATCATCAATTTCTTAGCACTGAGAAGTGCTTTGGATTCAGAGATGACTTTTTTGCTGTATCTTAGCCGGGAAAAGGACTTTTGGGTTCTGTAGTAATCCTGCCTAACCAAAACTCTACTAAAACCTCTCTCTCCCTGCTGCAAGATCTTTTCCTGGCTAGGTTGAAAGTGCATCTGCGATTGAGAGGCGGGAGCCAAGTATTTAAGATTCAAAGTCATGTGGTTCAGCAATCCAATGAGGGTAGGCGCCGTTTTCGCGCTGCTTGCGTACTCCCAGGGTCCCTAACGGCCTCCCTGCATGGAGATTGGATTTAAAAAAGCGCCAACTGCGATAGAGGGGCTTTCGAATGTTTCCTGCGTATTCGTCACACTACTCGATTGAATTAGAATCTTTCAATACCGCAATATTTGAATAACATCTCGATCAAATCGTATTCGCTCATCTCTAATTAATACATTAAAATTTACGTCCTGCTTTTTTCGGGGAAAATCCTGGCTCATCTCTTGTGTTGCTGTGTATATAGCCACCTTCCTCAGACATGATGTTATACAAAACTGAAAAAAATCACAGACTTTAATACACACTAGACAGAGATCATCAAAGGATTTTAGAAACTTTACAAATAACAAAATGTAATATACACAGGGCCTGCTATTTACTACCGGTCAATAAACTAAAGCTCGTGAGGCATAAAGAGAGGATGGCTCTTGTTGCTATCTGTTTGTTGTCAGATTAATGGCTTTCATAGCCAGAACAGGTCACACATAGGCCGAGATGAAGCTGGCATGAATATTGAGACCATGTTGCAAAGTTTTTAATCTGAGCATTAGTTTATATTCCCATTCCTTTCCTTCCCTTTGTGTCTTGAAATGTCCCATTAAAATCTTAACCCGCAGGTCTTCAACTGTATGTCCCTCTCTAGAGAAATGTGCAGCCACAGGGAAATCTGTCCAGCCGTTATTAATATTAAATCGATGTGAGTTCATTCGTTGACTGTGTCTCTGCACTGTCCCCCCCCCCCGCATAGAGGCCTGTTGTTGGACACTGCACACACATGATCAGATACACCACATTGGAATATCTGCAAGAAAATGTTCCCTTGATTCTGATCCCTTGATAATTATTATAATTAGAGATGAGAGAACCGGGTTCGGGTTCGAGTCGATCCAAAACCGAACGTTCAGCATTTGATTAGTGGTGGCTGCTGAACTTGGATAAAGCTCTAAGGTTGTCTGGAAAACATGGATTCAGCCAATGACTATATCCATGTTTTCCACATAGCCTTAGGGCTTTATCCAACTTCCGCAGCTACCGCTAATCAAATGCCAAAAGTTCAGGTTCGGATCGACTCGAGCATGCTCCAGGTTCACTCATCTCTAATTATAATTATCAGTCATTGGGTATTGGGAAGCTAGTGTCCATTATCAGTCAGGGGGCTCAGAGCTTTAAGTTAACTCCTGCTCAGTGGAGTTCCTGTTTAGCCGGATTACTGGATAGTAAAGATGACTGAGTAGCACTCAATCGAGTAGGTATTTGATCGAATACTATGCTCCATTCCCACCTTCCCTGGTGCCTTTTTTGTACCAATTACTATTCAGGAGATAGGTAAGGCCCTAGGAGCATGCTGGCATCGCGACAACAAAGCAGGGAGAGTTAGGTTGTAGTAGATTTTAGCCAGGAGGGAGCCCCCAAAAGCTGTTTTTAGGGCTACAACTATATACTGTACAAGACAGCAAGCTGAATATACAAACTACAAGCTATATATGCAAGCTGTAGGCAGGAGACATTGGAAAAGCCCTTATAAGGGCTACAACACAGCATATAGCTGCTTCCATATTAATGCAGAGACTGCCTAGCACAGCACGTCTCATATAGTAACATAGATCTTGCAGATTAGAATTCTGCTGTGTTTGTTGCTGCGACAGATTGAAAAAAATAAATAAATAAACTTTATTGTCATTGCCTATTGTTGTACGTAAAAGTTGAAAATACTGACTTTTTTTATGCCAAAATTGTCATACTTCTGTTGGGATATTAAATTGGAGACAAGAGAGGAGGAAAACTAGCCATGCTATTGTAGCGCTGAATAACCCCTTTAAACAGTCGCAATAGTCTGTTGTGCTGTGCGACATATTGAAAAAAATAATATATATATATATATATAGATAGATAGATAGATAGATATACACACACACTACCGTTCAAAAGTTTGGGGTCACATTGAAATGTCCTTATTTTTGAAGGAAAAGCACTGTACTTTTCAATGAAGATAAATTTAAACTAGTCCTAACTTTAAACAAATACACTCTATACATTGCTAACGTGGTAAATGACTATTCTAGCTGCAAATGTCTGTTTTTTGGTGGAATATCTACATAGGTGTATAGAGGCCCATTTCCAGCAACTATCACTCCAGTGTTCTAATGGTACAATGTGTTTGCTCATTGTCTCAGAAGACTAATTGATGATTAGAAAACCCTTGTGCAATCATGTTCACACATCTGAAAACAGTCTAGCTCTTTACAGAAGCTACAAAACTGACCTTCCTTTGAGCAGATTGTGTTTCTGGAGCATCACATTTGTGGGGTCATTTAAATGCTCAAAATGGCCAGTCTATTCTTGTTCTTAGAAATGAAGGCTATTCCATGCGAGCAATTGCTAAGAAATTGAAGATTTCCTACAACGGTGTGTACTACTCCCTTCAGAGGACAGCACAAACAGGCTCTAACCAGAGTAGAAAAAGAAGTGGGAGGCCGCATTGCACAACTAAGCAAGAAGATAAGCACATTAGAGTCTCTAGTTTGAGAAACAGACGCCTCACAGGTCCCCAACTGGCATCTTCATTAAATATTACCCGCAAAACACCAGTGTCAACATCTACAGTGAAGAGGCGGCTGCGGGATTTTGGGCTTCAGGGCAGAGTGGCAAAGAAAAAGCCATATCTGAGACTGGCCAATAAAAGAAAAAGATTAAGATGGGCAAAAGAACACAGACATTGGACAGAGGAAGACTGGAAAAAAGTATTGTGGACGGATGAATCCAAGTTTGAGGTGTTTGGATCACAAAGAAGAACGTTTGTGAGACACAGTACAAATGAAAAGATGCTGGAAGAATGCCTGACGCCATCTGTTAAGCATGGTGGAGGTAATGTGATGGTCTGGGGTTGCTTTGGTGCTGGTAAGGTGGGAGATTTGTACAGGGTAAAAGGGATTCTGAATAAGGAAGGCTATCACTCAATTTTGCAACGCCATGCCATACCCAGTGCAGCGCTTGATTGGAGCCAATTTCATCCTACAACAGGACAATGACCCTAAACACACCTCCAAATTGTGCAAGAACTATTTACAGCAGAAGCAGGCAGCTGGTATTCTATCATAGGTAATGGAGTGGCCAGCGCAGTCACCAGATCTGAACCCCATTGAGCTGTTGTGGGACCAGCTTGACCGTATGGTACGCCAGAAGTGATAATCCAACCAATCCAACTTGTGGGAGCTGCTTCTAGAAGTGTGGGGTGCAATTTCTCCAGCTTACCTCAACAGATTAATAGCTAGAATGCCAAAGGTGTGAAATGCTGTAATTGCTGCAAAAGGTGGATTCTTTGACGAAAGCAAAGTTTGATGTAAAAGCAATGTTATTTCAAATACAAATCATTATTTCTAACCTTGTCAATGTCTTGACTCTATTTTCTATTCATTTCACAACGTATGGTGGTGAAGAAGTGTGACTTTTCATGGAAAACACAAAATTGTTTGGGTGACCCCAAACTTTTGAACAGTTGTATGTGTGTGTGTATGTATGTATATATATATATATATATATATGTATATATATATATATATATATATATATACACACACATATATATATATATTTGGCCACGGATGGCAGACATATGCAAAGTGTTACACATATTTGAAGAATCCTGTTGTAAGCAGGAGGGAAAAGTATCGACGGATGTTGTGAGAGTACTCGGCCGCCTGGCAGGTAAAGTTTGTTTGTTTGCTGATGACACAAAAGTGTGCAATAGGGGTGATATTCCTGGAGGTGTCAGTAATATGGAAAATGATTTAGCTTTGCTAGATAAGTGGTCCAAACAGTGGAAATTGAAGTTCAACGTTTCCAAATGTAAAATAATGCACTTGGGGAGGAGGAATCCTCTATCCGAGTATCACATCGGCAGTACTGTGTTGGAAAAGACTTCAGAAGAGAAGGATTTAGGGGTAGTGATTTCTGACAGCCTTAAAATGAGTCACCAGTTCAACCAGGCGGTGGGGAAAGAAAATGGTATGCTGGGGTGTATAGCTAGAGGTATAACCAGTAGGAAGCGGGAGATTGTGATCCCGCTGTATAGAGCTCTGGTGAGGCCACATCTGGAATACTGTGTCCAGTTCTGGAGACCTCACCTAAAAAGGACATAGATAAAATAGAATGGGTCCAAAGAGAGGCTACAAAAATGGTGGAGGGTGTGAGGCATAAACCATATCAGGAAAGACTTAAGGATTTGAATCTGTATAGTCTGGAGGAAAGAAGGGAAAGCGGGGACATGATTGAAACCTTTAAGTATGTTAAGGGACTAAATAAGGTTCAGGAGGGAAGTGTTTTTAGTAAAAAAACTAAGCTCAAGAACAAGAGGACACAGTGAGAGGTTAGTTGGGGGAAAGATCAGAAGCAACGTGAGAAAATATTATTTTACTGAAAGAGTAGTAGATACCTGGAACAAACTTCCAGCAGAGGTGGTTGGTAAATCTACAATAACAGAATTTAAACCTGCCTGGGATAAACATATATCTATCCTAAGATAATAAGAAAGAAAATACTAAAAGGGCAGACTAGATGGACCCAGTGGTCTTTTTCTGCCATCAATCTTCTGTTTCTATGCCTGTAACCCTGTCCTCCCTGATCCCTCTGCACCCTAAACTTATTGGGTCTCCAAACTGGACACGTGGCAAGAACTGTGCCTCTACGCCTCGGAGGTGCTGGCCTTTCCTGCCGACAGCGTTCTCTCAGAGAGGATATTCAGTGCAGCCGGAGGCCAAGCCTGTTAGGATTGCCACTACCACAACCCCGCGTTTCACCACTTCTACCCCCTTGGCTGCTACCTCTCCCGCTGCCACTGGCTAAACCCTGAAAAGGGCTAGACTTCTTTAGACCCTTTTACATCCTTGCAGAGACCATTTAATAAATTGACCATCGTTCACACAATGTAGCGAACAATGGCCGTTGTTCAACGGAGCTGCAAAAATAATGGCTATGTAAATTTTTCAGACTGTTGTTCACGCACAGTTTTGTTTTTTTTTGCCCCGTCCTTTGCATTAAAGTCAATGAATGTCAGGAGGGACTGAGCAAGGTATGGGACAGGACACAACAGTGAGCCCTAAAGCTGAACCCACCTCCTGTCCCTACGTACTTGCCTCAAGACAGTCCTAGGTAACTGCGGGCAACCACGGTGGCAGTCCCTATGCTATACCAAGTGAGACACAAAAAAGACACAGACAAACAATATACAAAGGCCAAGGTCTTCAGTCCGGGTCAGTAACAGCAGCCAGCAAAAGTACAAAAACGTAAGACAGAGAATGGTCAGATACAGGCAATAAGGTCAGGACGGGCAGCAGGCAGGTCAGACAAAAGAACAGGCAGAAGGTCAGAAACACACGGTACAGAGAAAACAAGGAATGCTTAGCTTAGTAATAAACTAATACCCAGCGACTATTTATGAAGTGAAGGAGTCTGGTCCAGATCCCTATTGGACCGGCGCTCAGATAACAAACATCTAACTGGTAGAGGCACATGCCCATTAAGGAACATACAAGACTGCTCAGCTGCAGGAATTAGCTAGCAGAGACAGAGTAAGGCGGGTGTGGCTGAACAGATAAAAGCACAGCCCTGTTCACACCAGGTTCTGTGCTTTTTGCGCTGCATGCCCTTAACAGGGAACATTCCTGACAATGGAATTTTATTACAGGACACTCCCAAACGGGACAACTGTCAATATTGGGGTAAAATAATGTTTGTATGGCTGATATTGCAATGTTAGCTGTAGGAACATGTTAACCCCTTAAGGACAGAGCCTGAAATCGCCTTAAGGACAGAGACAAATTTTATGAATATGACCTGTGTCACTTTATTCATGAATAACTTCGGGATGCTTTTACCTATCCAGCCGATTCTGAGATTGTTTTCTCGTGACATATTGTTCTTTACATTTCTGGTAAATTGGAGTCGATACTTATAACGAATCTTTATGAAAAAAACCAAAATAACGTGAAAAATTGTGAAAAAAATGCATTTTTCCAACCTTGAAACTTTTCTGCTTATACAGAAAATGGTTATGCCACATAAATTATATATTAAATAACATTAGCAACATGTCTACTTTATGATGGCGGTATTTATTAAACTATTTTTCATTTTTTTAGACAATAGAAAGCTTAAAACATTAGCAACAATTTTCTAAATTTTCTGTAAAATTTCAAAATCAGATATTTTTAGGGACCTGTTTAGGTTTAAAGTGTATTTGAGGGGACTGCATGTTAGAAAGCCCCACAAAGCACCCCATTTCAGAAACTGCACCCCCCAAACTCTGCAAAAGCACATCCAGAAAGTTTTTAAACCCTTTAGGAGAGTCACAGAAATAAAAGTTAAGTGTGCAAGAAATTTTTAAATTTTAATTTTCTGCGCAGAGATTTTATTGTAATCCAATATTTTTCATAATTATAAACCTACTACTAGAGAAATGCACCCCAATTTTGATTGCCCCGTTTCTGCAGTTTATAGAAATACCCCATATGTGGACCTATTGCATTGTTTGACGCAACCACAAGCCTCAGATATAAAGGAGCACCTAGTGAATTTCAACGCCTCTGTTTTATTTGGTCATTTTTGACTGTACCACTTCAGGTTGGCAGAGGCTCTGGGGTGCTAAAACCTAAAAAACACCCCTAAAGGGACAACATTCAGAAAACTACACCCCTCAAGGAATGTAACAAGGGGTGCGGTGAGTATTTGGACCCCACAGGTGCTTCACAGATTTTCAGAACAATGTGGCGTGAAAAAAGAAAAATGTATTTTTTACACTATAACGTTGTTCTAGCCTTCAATTTTTTATTTTCACAATGGGATAAAAGGGGAGAAAAAAAACACAAAGCGTGTAGCGCAGTTTCTCCCGAGTACAGAAATACCCCACATGTGGACATAAAGTGCCAACCCCCCCACAAGTGACCTAATTCTGGAAACTACACCCCTTAAGGAATCTAACAAGGGGTGCAGTGAGCATATGGACCCCACTGGTGACGGGCACAAATGTGGAACAATGTTACGTGAAAGGGAAATTTTTCATTTTTTCACTTTTATGGCACAAATGTGCCCGTCATCAAGGAGTCCATATCCTCACTGCACCCCTTGTTAGATTCCTTGAGGGCTGAAGTTTCCAGAATGGGGTTAGTTGTAGGGGGTTTCCAGTGTTTTGGCAGCACGAGGGCTCTGTAAATGCGACATGGCGTTCATCATCCTTTCTGGCCGAATCCAGCCTCCAAAATCCAAATGGCGCTCCTTCCCTTCGGAGGCTTGCCCTGCGCCCACATGGCGCTTTATGTCCACATGTGGGGTATTATGTCCACATGTGGGGTATTTACGGAATTTGCTCTACACATTTTGTGTGTTTTTTTCTCTTTTAACCCCTTGTGAAAATGAAAAATTTAAGGCTAAACCAACATTATAGTGTAAAAAATGTAATACTTCATTTTCACGCCACATTGTTCCACATTTGTGCCCGTCACCAGTGGGGTCCATATGCTCACTACACCCCTTGTTACATTCCCTAAGGATTGTAGTTTCCATAATGGGGTCACTTGTGGGGGGTTTCAACGGTCTTGGCAACACAGGGGCCTTTTAAATGCAACATGGCCCTCGAAATCCATTCCAAATCCAGCCTCCAAAAACCAAATGGTGCTCCTTCCCTTTGGAGGCTTACCTTGCACCCGCATGGCGCTTTATGGGGTATTTTCGTACTCAGGGGAAATTGCTCTACACATTTTGTGTTTTTTTTTTTTTATCTTTTAACCCCTTGTAAAAATGAAAAAAAAAATCACTAAATGTTGGTCTAGCCTTGATTTTTTCCATTTCCACAAGGGGTTAAAAAAGAAAATGAACACAAAACGTGTAGAGTAATTTCCCCTGAGTACGAAAATACCCCACATGTGGACATTATGTGCAATATGGGCACAGGGCAAGCAACCAAAGGGACAGAGCGCCATTTAGAGGCTGGAATGGAGGATGGAGGCCATGTCGCAATTACAAAGCTCCTGTGCTGCCAGAACAGTAGAAACCCCCCAAAACTGACCCCTGTCTGGAAACTACACCCCATAAGGAATCTAACAAGGGGTGCAGTGAGCATATGGACCCCACTAGTGACGGGCAAATTTGTCAAACATGTGCCAGGAAAATAAAAAATATATTTTTTTTTCATTTTCACAGCACAAATGTGGCCGTCACCAGGGGGCCATATCCCCGCTGCCCCCCTTGTTAGATTCCTTATGGGGTGTAGTTTCCAGAATGGGGTCACTTGTGGGGGGTTTCTACTGTCCTGGCCGCACAGAGGCTTTGTAATTGCATCATGGCAAGTCTCTAATGGGAATGGCGGCCATACCTATTTAGCTGGGGAAAAGGGACCATTCTAATTTATTTGGGGGTATTAGGCCAATTATTAGTTTATAAGGTTGAAAATGACAGGTGTCCATCAAATTCAACCTGTGTTGATCCAGAGGAAGGCAAAAAACCCTCGTGAGGCAGACGACAGTAGCCTCATCATAGGGAAAAAATTTGCTCCTCACTCCATAATGGCAATCAGAATAATCCCCGGATCAATGTGACCCCTGAAATGGGAATAAGGGACAGAATTTAGAAAATGTAGAACCCCAACAGGTGGTAACCTTTATCCAGCAGTGGGAAGATCAGTTCCCCAACGATCTTCCCACTAACTCGGAGGAGGGGGGGGGGGCGCATCTGGGGGATGGATTTGGGTATCCCTTCCTTCATACACTCTAAGGGTACGTGCACACTGCGGAATGGCGAAGGATAACCCTTTGTGCATTCCGCAGCTGGCACCCACCGGCGGACTGATGCAGGTGCGCACGTCTCTGCACATGTCATAGACTCCATTCTATGCATGGGCGGATTCCGCCCTCTGTCCAAAGAATTCTTTGGACGGACGAAGAATGGAGTCTATGACACGGGTGGAGACGCGTGTCTGCATCAGTCCGCCGGCAGGGCAGGTGCCAGCTGCGGAATGCACAAAGGGTTATCCTTCACCATTCCGCAGTGTGCACATACCCTAAATCTGTAAGGAGTACCCTGAGGTACTCTCACAGAGTTTGGAGAATTTCACGCCATACTGTCATCTCTTATTGGGACGGTACTGGCGGAAAAGACGTGTCTGGGGGGCAGCGTACGCTACGCTACCCCCAGACACGTCATTGGATGATGAGGGTGAATGGAGGAAATAAGGATCCCCCCCATTCATCCTCACTGGCTGTTTCGGTGTTGGAGGCAATAATAGCGTATGCGTCCTACGCCGAAAACACCCTGGGGGACATCTTTTTTACCGGGGCTAGTATATGGGGTATGTAAATGTGTTCTGTTGTAGTGTAAAACTTTATTTTGTGTAGTGTGGTGTAATGTAGTGTTTTTTTACGGGGTTTTTTAACAGTAAGGGAAAAAAAAACCTACGCCAAAAAAGAAGCTGCTGATAAATTAAAACTTAAATAAAACTTATCAGCAGACAGTGGCGGTAGGATACAGGGGGGGAAAAACACCCCTACGCCAAAAAGGAGGATTTGCTGATCAGCGGCGCACTTATGTGCGATGCTGATCAGCACTCAGCGGCGTTAGGGCGAATAAAAAGAAAAAAAAATTTGGAAGAAAACAAAAACAAAAAAACATCTTTTTACCCCAAAGCAAATGATCAGTGTATAATATACACTGATCAGCCACTAGGGGGCAGTAGAATGGAGCTGGTGGAGATGGCCGAAAATGGGGGTGACGGAAAAGCCCGAAGAGCCGAAGATTCGCGACAAAGACCGACAAAGAACGAACGAACCCGGAAGTGGCGGCGACGAGGAGAAGAGGACACACGGGACCGCGGATGTTCGTTCTGGACGCCAGGATCAGGTGAGTATAGTGCACTTTTTAACTGTTATAGTGCACTTTTTAACTGTTAGATCGCCGTGATGGGCCGGCCAGTACTGGCCGGCCTATCACGGCGATCGTGGGGGTGGCACCGGTGCCATCTTTGTTAGGGACAGTAATGGCAATTGGTGCTGTCCCGGACAGCACCAATCGCCATTGCTTTCCGGGTCACTGGGCCACCGATGACCCGGAAAGCTGTATTCAGCTGCTATCGGCTGATCTGTATTGATCAGCCGATAGCAGCGATCGTCGGCACGGGGGGGGGAGGGGGCTTACCACCCCCCCGTGCCAACGAGCAGAGATGGCCTGCTATACATTATACATTATATGAACACACAGCGATCGGGGAAACATCGGGCGCGGGGGCGTAAATTTACGCCCGATGTCGTTAAGGGGTTAAACAATGGCTGTTGTTTACACTTAAAACAACGGACGTTGTTTTGTGTGCCAAACAATGGCCATTGTTTGTACAGCATGTGACCATACCATGAATGTGGAAAAAAATAAACTTAAAGGATTGTTCTTGGTCTAATATTTTCACATGACGAAAAACCTGGCACTTCAACAGGAGTGTGTCGACTTTTACTGTATATCTCATGTGTATAAATAGATAGTAAATGGAAACATGACTACTCAGGGTTGGTAAACTATTCAGGGACATTTTCACCACATGTTTGCCATCATTTGATATGTACACAGTATCAGATTCCATGACTGGCCACTGTGAATAAGTCACTTAGAAAATCTGCAGGTAATTGAACCTTTATTTTGAAGTCAGTCAAGCTGTTTGGGGTTGGCGCATTGTTCACAAGCTCTCAGCAGAGAATAGCTAATACTCTCTTATTAAGTGGCTTTGCCGTGCTGTATGACACACAAGAGGATATTGCTGTTCCAGTGCTCAGCAGATTTATTTAGTGTTTCTAATTTAGTACATCAGATAAGGCATATGTATATTTTGAAATATATATATATATATATATATATATATATACATTCTATGTCTCAGAGCAGCGATGGTTTAGATCCTCAAATGATTTTCTTGGATTCACTTACTTCTGCATAGTAATGATACTTTAGACTACGTATATTCACCCATTCCTAAATTTTTCAGGATTGTATATTATGTCTGCAATGTTTAGTCTGCGTTCCACAAAAAAGCATCTGTAATATGTTTTTGTCCTTATTTATTGTGGATCCGTAAAAGTGGAAAGTACTAAAGATAAAATAAAATAAAAAGGAGGATTGGTCAAAATAATGACACTAGCTGGAAGTACGGATCTGTATTTTTTGTGGACATTATGTAGGTAACGGCTGTAACATCCAAAAAATGCGGAAGGCATATTGGTGTGTCTGGAAAACTACTGACATTGTGAACAGCCCAGTAGGAATCAATGAGCTTTAAATTTGTCAGTAATTGCAGACTCAACTGCAACTATGGATAATCTTACAGAATGTGTGAATTTTGGTTGAAAAATTAAAAACTAGAGATGAGCGAACCTCGAGCATGCTCGAGTCCATCCGAACTTTCTAAATTGTATGATGTACAATTTTCTTTATTTATTAATGTTTTTAATAGAGATGAGCGAACCGGGTTCGGATTCGAGTCCATCCGAACCCGAACGATCAGCATTTGATTAGCGGTGGCTGCTGAAGTTGGATAAAGCCCTAAGGCTATGTGGAAAACATGGATATTGTCATTGGCTGTATCCATGTTTTCCAGACAAACTTAGAGCTTTATCCAACTTCAGCAGCCCCCGCTAATCAAATGCTGATCGTTCGGGTTCGGATGGACTCGAATCCGAACCCGGTTCGCTCATCTCTATTAAAAACATGAATAAGTAAAGAAAATTGCACATCACACAATTTAGTAACTCTTATCCCCTTAATGTTTTGGGACCCTTCTGCTATTTCCAAACAATGTCACCATTTGTTTTCTGTCCTCGGTCGTCTTACTAATTAAATTTACATCATGACTGGCCACATGGTAGCACTTAGGTTTGAATTCAGTTAATCCCTGTATACCCCTTTTCCTCAAAGCATACTGACACAGGTACAGATAGCAGATATATGGACTGCTGTAGACGCCTTTCATTCAATTTTTTATGTCTCTGTTGAAGGCAGGAACAGCTAAATCAGTCCTTGAATGCTACCACACCCAAATCACCTTAGCAGACAAAGCATGATTTTTGATTGGTCGGGATCTGGGCCCCCCCCCCTCCCCACACCCACCACCACCACCACCAATCATAGCAACAAAACAGAGCCGAGATCTCCAGCCAGTTGCAGGAGCCGAGCTATATGATGCCAAGGCTACACCAAAACTTTTTGTGGCACCACAAGATCGATCAAGCTACAGACCAAATGAATGCATTGAGTTTCTCAATCTTTTAGACAACAGTTGCCAGTCAACGTAATGTGCGGCTGCACTTTACATTGCGTGAAAAGCTACTATTTCCGGACGCTGTTCGGTGGACAGCGCCTGAAAATAATAGGCATGTACATTACTTTAACGGTCATTCTAACGAACGGGCGTTAAAATAACAATGTGTGCATACAGCTGACGGTATTGCATTAATTTCAATGCAATGCCGCCCCTGCAGTAAAGAACGGATGCTGATTTAATTGCAATCAGCGTTCTTTACTCAAAAATAACGTTGTGTGAACATAGCCTTAAGCTTGGTTCATACAAAGTAAAATAATGCCAAAATACATCGGTAATTAACGCATGTTCATTATTTTTCCGCCTGTACTCAGTTACGACCATTTTTTCTTTACTGTGTGTGCACTGGTAGGCTAGGTTCACACTATGTAAAAATGACAGCCAACTTTCATGAAAGATGGCTGTCAATGTGCAAATAACATTAGTTATTTAAAAAATAACGGCTGTTATTTGCTCAACGATGGCCGTTGTTATGAACAACCATCATTTTTACATATTGTCAACCTAGCCTATTACATAAAAAATGCAGCTGTATTTTGTTTTCATTTTACTGTCTGTGAACATAGCCCTAATCAAACATAGTGTTACTGATTATTATTTATAACTAAAATGCAAAAAATAGCATAAATGAAGAATTGGTATGGAGAACACAGCTGCTTAAACACACAATTCTTCCTCAATCTGCCCCACCTATATTTTACTGATTCTGTCATTATAAACTAGAGTGGATTTTGTACTTGTGAAAGCAATCCTTTCATGAAAGACAAGTAAAATTAATCCCTTTATAGCCACAGGTTTATCAAATGTTATCAAATTATTAGAGATAGGAATTAGTTCAGTTGCAGCTACATATTAAAATGCCCTTGAAAATGGATTTAATAACCTAGAGGACCCTAATCCAGTGTCTTTATTAATGCAACCGATATCCTGAGCTTGTAACAATGTTACCGGCTCTGCTAGTTTATGATGATCTGTGCAGTAATACATTTTCTGTATGTAAATGCAAATATATTTTTATTGCCAGCTATTATGAACTCAACAGACTTTCCCTGAAGATACTAAACTGTAATGCACTCCCAGAGTACATTTCAAGTGTATTAATCCACTATGGAAAAACTGATAAGAGCCTGTCTGATCTTTCATCATAGTAATGAATAGCACTTGTTATGGGGAAGTCATTTCCCTGTAATAAGAATTTCAATGAATAAAATAATCTTATGCTATGTCCATGGGTTAATTTAGAGAAATATCTGGTCAGGTTATAAAGAGGAGAAACAAGGCCATGGCCCTGAGGGAGACTCATATAGTCCCATTTTTAAAAATTATTTAAATTACTTAATAGTAAAATCATTTAGTATGTTACAATATAATTCCAAGCGTAGCAGGTCAGTGATATCCTACTGTGCATGGCAAGAAGAATAAGTTTAAATACACTCCCATCATCTATTTTTTTTTTTTTTGATGGGCTAGGATCTAATGGGCTAGGATCCAATGGGGATCACGCATATTAGTCTCATTGTGTACTGATATCCAAGGACACCCAAACTTAAAGGAGAAGTCTGGCCTCAGTGCTTTTTTTTTTTTTTTTTTTTTTTTAAGGGAATCTGTCACCCGGGATGCATGAGCCCCCCCCCCCCAGTCACTGACTGGCCGAACGGCCAATCCATCAGCCAGGTTGTGATGCCGCCAGCACAGGAGAAGCCAGAGCCCAGCGGGGGTACTGGGGCCGCTCAGACTGTGGGGAGTTAAGTTACTGCCATTTGTTTTTCCCCATTCCCTGCATTTAAAAAAAAAAAAAACTGCGACCTGACTTCATATTAACAGAGGAACTTGCTGCTGATTGGCCAGTATATTTTAAGGCACAGAAAAAGCATAGTGAAACCTGTTTGGTAATAATTTTTGTATCCTTTACATTTAATAAAGGTCCTACAAGATGAAAAAGATGCTGCGCCACTCATCCAGTATTACAAAAGTAGTCCTGCAAACAAACAACAGGCTACGATAGTTTCACGCCATATCTAGCTCTTCCTCTCGGTCCCTGAAAAGAGATAAAAAAAAGATAAGGAAGAGACAACAATAAAAGAGCCATTTTATGCAGATATTTAGCTTGCTTTCTGCCTAAAGAAGGTTGGCATGTATAGGCTATCAGTGTTTCTACAGCAGACAAAGGGTTTATGTCACATTTAATATCAGCTCACTATGGAATTGTAGATTTTTTTAAAGAGTGATCTGTTTTGGGTCAAGTGTTTGGCAGAAACAGTCTAGTTTCCAGAGCCGTGAGAATTTTATGCTCTGCTACTAGGAAACTTTAACAAAGCTTAAGGGCCTGACACATGGTTTTGTAAAAAACAAAGCATGAATTGCATGTTAACATTAAACATCAAGAAGAGTATAATATGGTCGACATGTAGTAACAATGCCAGAACAGTGGGAACATTTCCTTAAAAGCATGGCATGGTGTGTAGAGTTGGCATGGTGAGTAGAGTGTAGAAAGACCTATAGCATTATACTAGATCACCACAGAAAACTAACAAATGAAATCACAATTTCAGAAAGTGAAAGTAAATGACAGAGGCTCCCAAGATTGTACATCTTCAGCTGTCACCTCACCTTACACATCTATTTTAGTAAATTCTTCTACTTTTCTTTTTCTTTCAAATCAACTGGTGTCAGAAAGTTATATAGATTTGTAATTTACTTCTATTAGGCCCCATTCACACGTCCGTGTCAGTTTTTACTGTCAGGAAATCCTGATCAGGAGACCTCAAATGTCATCAGGAAAGTATCAGGATTTCCTGACCGTAATTCGTTTTTACCATCAGGAAACCATCAGGAAAAACCTTCAGGATTTCCTGATAAGAAAAAAAAACAGGCACCCACATTGCCGAAGTACAACTCCCATCATGGCCTGCCAACAGAGCATAATGAGAGTTGTACTTCTGCAACCTGGATGGCCACAGGCTGCAGAAGTACAACTCCCATCATGGCCTGCCAACTGGGGCATGATGAGAGTTGTACTTCTGCAACCTGGATGGCCACAGGCTGCAGAAGTACAACTCCCATCATGGCCTGTTAGCAGGACATGGTACTGGGGGGAAGGGGTGTAGAAGGCTGTGTATCTCACCTGTCGGCGGCAGATGAACAGCGGCGGCAGTTGGTGGGAGTCCTGGGCGGGTGCAACCTGCTGCGGTCTCGGGGGGGGTGGACAGGGTACCGGGGGCCACAGGGGTCGGGGGTGGCGGCGGGGTGATGCAATGCGGCATGGCAAGGTCATCAGGCGGCGGGGTGATGCGATGCAGCGCGGCGGGGTTAACGGGCGGCGGCGGCAGCTGATGTCCGGGTGCAGGGGCAGGGAAGCTGATGTCCTGTCCGATCCCTTGGGGTGGTGGCGGCGCGGCGATCAGGAAAGTGCCTATGATTCCGGCGCTCCCATAGACTTATATGGGGGCGTCCGGGCCGGAATTCCGGACAAAAATAGGACATGTCCTATTTTTTCCGGATATATTTTCTGGAACGAACAACCTTCCGGAGAAATCCAGAAGGGTGTCCGTGACCAATTAAAGTGTATGGGTCCGGAAATCCGTCCGGATTTCCTGATAGGAAATCCGGATGTTTTTTCCGGACGTGTGAAGGGGGCCTTAAAAAATCTCAAGTCTTCCCATATAAGCTACTGTATGTCCTGCAGGAAATGTTGTTTTATTTTCAGTCTGACACAGAGCTCTCTGCTGACATCTCTGGCCGAGACAGGAACTCTGTCTCGGTTTTCTATGAATCCCCATAGAAAACCTCTCCTACTCTGGACAGTTCCTGTCTCGGCCAGAGATGTCAGCAGAGAGCACTGTATCAGACTGAAAATAAAACAACATTTCCTGCAGAACATACAGCAGCTAATAAGTATGGGAAGACTTGAATTTTTTTAATAAAAGTAAATTACAAATCTATTTAACTTTTTGACACCAGTCGATTTGAAAGAAAAAGATTCCTAATTCAATGTTCCAATGTGAATCAAACTTCTAGTTCTTCAAGGGAAAAATATAGAGAGGATCGATCTTATGCATCTCTATTCCTTTCCCTTCTATGTCCTCATTCATGCATTTTTGTTTAGATCTGCATCCATCCTAGGTGTGTGATGGTATTTGCTTTAAATAATCACTGTACTTACAATAAACTTCTGATCTGTCATAGACTCATAGGGGGAGATTTATGAAAGGGTGTAAATATACACCTGGTGTAAACTGCCCACAGCAACCAATCGCAGCTCAGCTTTCAGCTCTTGTAAAAACTAAAAGGGGCTGTGATTGGTTGCTGTGGGCAGTTTACACCAGGTGTATATTTACACCCTTTCATAAATCTCCTCCATACTGTATAAAAAGTTTTAATCAGTGGGGGTCAAAATATTTGGTCTCTCTATGGTCACACTGTGCAAAAAAAGAGAAAATGCATCCGCTTTTTCTTTTTAAAATAACATCTGGTACCACCGAATTAGGGTGTATTCACACCGAATAAAACAGGCATAATTCAAGCCTGTGTCAGTGTCCCATAGCCTGTCTATGGGAGAGCGCGCGTTCTTCCGCAGTGGAGGAGCGTGTGCCCTCTCATTCACTTACAGCGGCACACTAAGCACACTCTCCGCCGCGGAATTCCGTCATATTTGTGAACATACCGTTATAATTGGGGTCAATCAAATGCATTAAAGTCAATGGAATGACAGTCCCCCAATACAAATACACATTGTGGGGGATTTATCAACTTAAAAAGTTGTATTTTTTGTCGTAAAATGGGCAGATGTGAATAAGGGAGTAGGTGGCACAATGGGGGGGGGGGGGAAGGTTCCCCTCTGTGCGCATGCTAGTGCGCACTGGATTTATGTAGGGGCAGTGCGCCTATACATAACCGTTGTCGCAGAGGGGATACTTTTAAGCCCTAAAAAATGTCTGACTTAATAAATGTCCCCCATAGTGTATTAAATAGCACACATTTGTGCCAACGTCAAAATAATGTTCATGACAATTTTTTGCGGTCGTTATTTTGCAAAAAATGATGTTATTTTTAGTTGTTCACACACGTTTTTTACACATTAATATCATGATCATTATTGCTGACCAAAACAGGAAAAAGCAACCTGCAGGACCTCACATACTCTCTTCAGTGAACACACAATAAAAACCTGTTCTACCAGATTTATTTTTTTTTAAATGAGGTTCTTAGCAAATTATTTGATCAAACAGAATGTGCCATCTCACCACGCCAGGGTGAACCCCAGAGAGAGATGGTTCTACTCTAGCAATGGACTCTCTTGGGCTCAAATTAAGACTACAAACTGGGCCTACAACTCTGTTTAAGGCTACAAACACACTTGCCAGATCCGCAGCGAGTTATCTCGCTGCGTATTTGCAGTGAGACTTGCTGCGGATTCCGGCCCTATTCTTTCAATGGCAGACAAAATCGCAGCAGAGATGTACATCCCTGCTGCGATTTTGTCTGCAGCCTGCCCCATTAACCCCCCGGCCGCCGGAGATTATACATTACCGGGTCCCCGCTCCTGCTTGCTTCGATCGCACGATCGCCCCCCGCAGCCCCCGGCCGCACAATCGCCACCCCCGCACAGCCTCTGATCGCACGATCGCACCCCCCCCCCCGCCCGCACAATCGCGATCGGAGCTGCAGGGGAGCGTTCAGTGCTGCGCGGGTGGGGGGGGATCATGCGGCCGGGGGCTGCGGGGGGCGATCATGCGGCCAGGGGCTGTGGGGGATTGTGCGGCCGAGGGCTGCGGGGGATCGTGCGGCCGAGGGCTGCAGGGGATCGTGCGGCTGGTGGCTGCGGGGGATCGTGCGGCCGGGGGCTGTGGGGGGCGATCAGTGCTGCTGAGGGGGCGATCGGCACAGCAGGGGGGCGGCCAGGCTATACATTACCGGGTCCCCGCTCCTGCCCCGAAGCAAGCAGGAGCGGGGACCCGGTAATGTATAATCTCCGGCGGCTGGGGGGTTAATGGGATGGGCTGCAGACAAAATTGCAGCAGGGATGTACATCTCTGCTGCCATTTTGTCTGCCATTGAAAGAATAGGGCTGGGATCCGCAGCGAGTCTCGCTGCAAATACGCAGTGAGATAACTCGCTGCGGATCCAGCAAGTGTGTTTGTAGCCTAAAACACCTACAGGAAATGGGTGGACTGCAAGCCAACAGGGGGTAGCCCCCACCCCACACACACACATGCAAACACATAAGAAAAAATGCAAATATTGAACAGAGGTGCTGGAATGCTGGCCAATTTTTGCCATATGTGTCACGTGACCAATACAGTTTTTAAAATAACAAATAAAACAATAATATTTCATAATGTTTGCTGTAAATAATGATCAGATCATTATTTATGGTCGTCGTCACAAAACTGATGTTTTTTTATCGAAAAAAGACATTGTGGGAACATAGCCTTAGGCTATGTTCACACTACGTAAAAGTACGGCCGTTGTTCACTGAATTGCGGCCACAGAAAGACCTGTCAATTCACACAATGAAACGAGCGGCTCTGGACGCTTGCTTCAGTGTGTGCTATGGGGAATTCTGATGCGGGCGCGCGCTGATGCACCCGCATCAGATCATCCCGCCGGTACTTAAGTACCGACCGGAATGTTCTTTGCAGTCACCGGCCGTTCCGTGACCCGGCCGGGTCACGGAACGGCCGGTATCTTACATAGTGGGAACATAGCCTTATAATGTAAATTCGTGGGACTGTCTCACTCCTATAAATACAGAAGAAGGAAGAAAAGTAAAGTACATGGCCACACATTTCTCTCCCTAACCATTGTAGTGTCTCTGGGACATGTCCAAAGTTGTTTTATTTGTTAACCAGTAAACCTTAAGTCCATTGTTGGTTGTTGTTTGAGTAGATTTTCGGTTACAGTACACTGGCCTTTCTTGCTTTTATACCATAAGGCCACAACCACACAAGGTTTATTTTGAAGGTTTGACGGATGTTTTTTTTTTTTTTTTTTAATAAGAGATGTAATTTGGCCAAAAAAAGAAGTTGTGTGTTGATTAGGAGGGGTATGCATTATCATGTGAACATATCTTAAAAGAGAAGTACTGTCAATTACTTTTTATTCTGTTAATTATTATATAATGTTATGCTATATGCTATGAAACTATATGTTCTTCTGCTCTCCCCTCCCCACGTTTTCCTGGGACTCCTAGCATGATTTTTACTATAAGCTTGGATAGGGAATGGTTAAAGCAGACCTAACACAGCACATTGTGAAGGCATTGCTCTTTTACTGTTGATTCATGTCGCTTGATTTAAAACCCCACTAATAATAATTATTTATTGATTGCCGCAGTTATAAACTTCTGCCTGTCTAACAATGACACGTTCCTTCAGACCTGAAATATGAAGTATGATTTGCAATAAATTCCCAATAATAAATCCCCAAACTTTGGAGGGAGTATAGTAACACATAGCTTTCATTAGTGCAGTCCACAATTTATAGGAAAAAATCAAACATTTGACAATGCTATAGTACCAATATTCCTTACCAGTTACTTTGGGCACTAAAGAGTGTATTTTATTAAAGAAAGGAATCTGTCAGTATATTGAAATTTGTATTATATCCTATAATAAGGTAAGCTGAAATCTAAAATATATAAGTCAAATAAATATATGTGAGGCATCTCCATCCAATCTGTAAATCTTTTTACAGATAAAGGGCTTTGTCTTTGTTTATTGATTTTCAGTGCAGGAGTGTGCAATGTTTGGTTAGGATTATGATTTTTTATTATTTGGGGGAAGGGTTTGTAGGGCCTGTTTAGTACATTTATAATTTTATGGACAAAACATTTAATTAAAACAATTATTTTTTTTTACATATTCCAGCAGTAAAACTAGTTTCATCCCAGCTCAGCTGCACACATTTAACCCCTTAACGACATCGGGCGTAAATTTACGCCCTCGCGCCCTGGTACTTAGCGCATCAGGGCGTGAATTTACACACACAGGGATCGGGGAAGATGGCCTGCTATAAATCATAGCAGGCCATCTTAGCTTCTCGGCACGGGGGGTGGTTAACACCCCCCGTGCTTACGATCGCCGCTATTGGCTGATCTGAATTGATGACCCGATGACCCGGAAAAAATGTCGGTCGGTGCTGTCCGAGGACGGCACCGACCGCCATTACTGTAAAAAGTAATGGTGGTCACGGTGCCACCGGCCCGATCGCCGTGAACGGCCGGCCGGTACCGGCCAGCCGTTCACGGCGATCGGGCCGGTGGCACGGCGATCAGAGTCCACAAAAATAGTAAATACCTGCTCTGGACCCCTCAGCTAGGTAGCTGAGGGGTCCAGAGCAGGTATTTGTACATTACTCACCTGTCCAGGGGTCCTGATCGGCGTCTTCCGGGTTCGCGGCGTCCTCCGTCAATTCGTCGGGTCTTCGGCTATTTCCGGCGGTCCCCATCGTCTTTTTTTGTCTTTTTTCGGCTCCAGACTCGTCTTTTTCCGGATTTTGCGCTTTGCTGCCCCCTAGCGGCTGATAAGTGTAATACACTTATCAGCAGCTACAGGGATGTTCAAAATTTAGAAAAAGTTGTTTTTTTTCCAAATTTTTTTTTCTATTTTCCGCACCCTATCGCCGCTGAGTGTTGATCAGCATCGCACGAAAGTGCGCTGCTAATCAGCAACTCCTCCTTTTTGGCATAGGGTGTTTTTTTTCTATATTCTACTGCCACGGTCTGCTGATAAGTGCCGCACATAAGTGCGGCATTTATCACCAACTCCTTTGTTGGCGTAGGGTTTTTTTTTTATACTTACTGTAAAAAAACACGTAAAAAACACTAAATTACACCACACTACATTGAATAAAGTTTGACACTACACCACTACATACCCCATATACTAGTCCACGTATAAGGATGGCCCCCAGGGTGTTTTCGGCGTCGGACGCATACGTTATTATTGCCTCCGACACCGAAACAGCCAGTGAGGATGAATGGGGGGATCCTTCTTTCCTCCATTCATCCTCATCATCCTCATCATCCAGTGACGTGTCTGGGGGTAGCGTAGCGTACGCTGCCCCCCAGACACGTCTTTTCCGCCAGTACCGTCCCAGTAAGAGATGACGGTATGAAATTCTCCAAACTCTGTGAGAGTACCTCAGGGTAAATTTACAGATTTAGGGTACGTGCACACTGCGGAATGGCGAAGGATAACCCTTTGTGCATTCTGCAGCTGGCACCCGCCGGCGGACTAATGCGGGCGCGTGTCTCCACCCGTGTCATAGACTCCAATCTATGCATGGGCGGATTCCATCGTCCATCCAAAGAATGAACACGCCCGTGCATAGAATGGAGTCATCACTCACACAGCCTGCATCACTCCGCCGGTGGGTGCCGGCTGTGGAATGCATGAAGGGTTATCTGTTGCGGTTCCGCAGTGTGCACGTACCCTTAGAGTGTATGATGGAAGGGACACCCGAATCCAGCCCCCAGATGCCCCCCCCATCCTCCGAGTTAGTGGGGAGATAGTTTGGAACCTGATCTTCCCACTGCTGGATAAAGGTTACCACCTGTACGGGGATAACTTTTATACCGGTACCCCATCTCCCGGTCCCTCGCTGCCCGAGCTACTGTAGCTTGCGGCACGATCCGAAAATATCAGAAGCAGTAATAGAGCCCTAATATTTAGCAGCCATAGAGCGGACCCAGCGCTTCTGGATATGAAGGACCCCGTATCGCACCAGGACAACATTCTCCAGGTGACGTCCCCAACACTGGAAAACAGCAGACCCCAGAAGAAGTGCAGAGTGTGGTGTAACAGGGGGATCAGGAAGGACACCATTTTCCAGTGTGAAGCCTGTCCTGATCACCCCGGCCTCTGCATACTGGATCGCTTCAAGGCGCACCACACGTCATTGGGGTTCTACATTATCTAAATTCTGTCCCTTATTCCTATTTCAGGGGTCACGTTGATCCGGGGATTATTCTGATCGCCATTATGGAGGCGGGAAGAAATTTTTCCCCTGTGATGAGGCTACTGTTGTCTGCCTTATGAGGGTTTTTTGCCTTCCTGTCATTTTCTACCTTATAAACTAATAATTAGCCTAATACCCCCAAATAAATTAGAATTGTCCCTTTTCCCCAGCTAAATAGATATGGCCACCAATCCCATTAGAGGATGCCATGATGCAATTACAAAGCCTCTGTGCGGCCAGGACAGTGGAAACCCCCCACAAGTGACCCCATTCTGGAAACTACACCCCATAAGGAATCTAACAAGGGGGGCAGTGGGGATATGGCCCCCTGGTGATGGCCACATTTGGGACGTGAAAATGAAAAAAATTTTATTTTTTATTTTCTCGGCACATGTTCTACGTAAGTGCCCGTCACCAGTGGGGTCCATATGCTCACTGCACCTCTTGTTAGATTCCTTAAGGGGATATAGTTTCCAGAATGTGGTCACTTGTTGGGGGTTTCTACTGTCCTGGCAGCACAGGAGCTTTGTAATTGCGACATGGCCTCCATCCTCCATTCCAGCCTCTAAATGGCGCTCTGTCCCTTTGGTGGCTTGCCCTGTGCCCATATGGCACATTATGCCCACATGTGGAGTATTTTCGTACTCAGGGGAAACTACCCTACACGTTTTGTGTTCATTTTCTTTTTAAAACCCTTGTGGAAATGGAAAAAATCCAGGCTAGACCAACATTTAGTGTAATTTTTGTAAAATTTTTACTCTAAATCTTTAATCTTGTCATGATTTTTTCATTTTCACAAGGGGCTAAAAGATAAAAAAAAAACACTAAATGTGTAGAGCAATTTCCCCTGAGTACGGAAATACCACACATGTGGACATAAAGCGCCGTGCGGGCGCAGGGTAAGCCTCCGAAGGGAAGGAGCGCCATTTGGTTTTTGAAGGCTGGATTTGTGTGGAATGGATTTCGAGGGGCCATGTTGCATTCAAAAGGCCCCTGTGTTGCCAAGACAGTTGAAATCCCCACAAGTGACCCCATTATGGAAACTACATCCCTCAAGGAATGTAAAAAGGGGTGTAGTGAGCATATGGACCCCACTGGTGACGGGCACAATTGTGAAACAATGTGGCGTGAAAATGAAATATTACATTTTTTACACTATAACGTTGGTTTAGCCTTGAATTTATCGTTTTCAGAAGGGGTTAAAAGAGGGAAAAACAAAATGTGTAGAGCAATTTCCCCCGAGTCCGTAAATACCCCACATGTGGACATAAAGCGCCATGTGGGCGCAGGGCAAGCCTCCGAAGGGAAGGAGCGCCATTTGGATTTTGGAGGTTGGATTTGGCTAGAATAGATGATGAACGCCATGTCGCATTTACAGAGCCCTCGTGCTGCCAAAACACTGGAAACCCCCCACAAGTGACCCCATTTTGGAAACTACACCCCTCAAGGAATATAACAAGGGGTGCAGTGAGGATATCGACCCCTTGATGACGGGCACATTTGTGCCATGAAAGTGAAAAAATGAAAATATTCCCTTTCACGTCACATTGTTCCACATTTCTGCCCGTCACCAGTGAGGTACATATGCTCACTGAACCCCTTGTTAGATTCCTTGAGGGGTGTAGTTTCCAGAATGGGGTCAGTTGTGGGGGGTTTCCAGTGTCTTGGCAGCACGAGGGCTCTGTAAATGCGACATGGCCCTTGAAATCCTTTCCAGTGAAATTCAGCTTCCAAAAGCCAATTGGCGCTTCTTCCATTTGGAGGCTCGTCCTGCGCCCCCTTGGCGCTTTATCGCCACATGTGGGGTATTTCCGTACTCGGGAGAAACTGCGCTACACATTTTGTGTCTTTTTTTTCCTCTTATCCCTTTAAGAAAATGAAAAATTGATGGCTAGAACAACGTTTTAGTGTAAAAAATAAATTTTTCTTTTTTCACGCCATATTGTTCGGAAAATCTGTGAAGCACCTGTGGGGTCCAGATGCTCACCGCACCCCTTGTTACATTCCTTGAGGGGTGTAGTTTTCTAAATGGTGTCCCTTTAGGGGTGTTTTTTAGGTTTTGGCACCCCAGAGCCTCTGCCAACCTGAAGTGGTAGGGTCAAAAATAACCAAATAACGGAGGCGTTGAAATTCACTAGGCGCTCCCTTATATCTGAGGCTTGTGGTTGCGTCAAATAGCGCAATAGGGCCACATATGGGGTATTCCTATAAACTGCAGAAACTGAGCAATCAATATTGTGGTGCATTTCTCTGGTAATAGGTTTATAATTATGAAAAATATTGGATTACAATAAAATCTCTGCACAGAAAATTAAAATTTTCAAATTTCTTACACACTTAGCTTTTATTTCTGTGACTCCCCTAAAGGGTTAAAAAACTTTCTGGATGTGCTTTTGCAGAGTGTGGGGGGTGCACTTTCTGAAATGGGGTGCTTTGTGGGGCTTTCTAACATACAGGCCCCTCAAAAACACTGGGTTCACACTATGTATATTTCAGGCAGTATTTGGTCCTCTTGTCAGGTCCTCATAGCAACCAAAACCAGGAGTGGATTGAAAACACAGAAAGGCTCTGTTCACACAATGTTGAAACTGAGTGGATGGCCGTCATATAATGGTAAATAACTGCCATTATTTCAATATAACAGCGGTTGTTTTAAAATAACAGCAAATATTTGCCATTAAATGACGGCCATCCACTCAATTACAACATTATGTGAACAGAGCCTTTCTGTGTTTTTAATCCACTCCTGGTTTTGGTTGCTATACAGCCTCAAATATACAGCCTCAAATATACGTAGTGTGAACCCAGTAAACCTGAACAGGTCCCTAAAAATATCTGATTTTGAAATTTTACTGAAAATTTGGAAATTTGCTGCTAATGTTTTAAGCTTTCTATTGTCTAAAAAATGAAAGATCGTTTAATAAATGCCTCCAACATAAAGTAGACATGTTGCTAATGCTATTTAATATATAATTTATGTGGTATAACCACTTTCTATATAAGTAAAAAAGTTTCAAAGATGGAAAAATGCATTTTTTCACATTTTTTCACATTATTTGGTTTTTTTTTTAAAGATTCGTTATGAGTATCGACTCCAATTTTCCAGAAATGTAAAGTACAATATGTCACGAGAAAACAATCTCAGAATCAGCTGGATAGGTAAAAGCATCCTGAAGTTATTAATGAATAAAGTGACACTGGTCATATTCATAAAATTTGTCTCTGTCATTAAGGCCAGTTCAGGCTCTGTCCTTAAGGGGTTAATTCCAACCTGTGGGAATTCCAACTAAGATCACCTATGTCATGTGATGCCCAGTCTGGTCTCCAGTCCAGAGCATGCATACATTGAAAATCAGGAAAAATTTCCAGGATAATTTCTGTGAGAAACAGAGACATCCATGGTACTGCAATCTGCTGTACAATTTATATGTAAACTCAGCCCTATGCATTTGCATGTTCCCTGCATGATCCTTACATTCAAAAGGTGTGCAACAGAACAGAGTTCTGAATTACGAGGCTGGGTCCAGTCAATATGTCATTATGATGTTGGTAGTTGGGAAACTGTTTAAATCTTCACAGTACTGTATTGACATAGCTGTGCGGCTGTCCAAACCAGCAGGAGTTTTCTATGTGGATTTTTTACTGCTCTGGGCTGTTTCTGACGTAGACATAGGTAGCAGCAGAGAGCACTGTGTGAGACTAGAGAGAATACACCACTTCCTGCTGCACATACAGCAGCTGATAAGTATTGGAAGATCTGGGCTATTCTAATAGAAGTAATTTACAAATCTGTCTAATTTTCTGCCACTAATTGACTTGCAAACATTTTTTTCCTCTGTAGTACCACTTTAATGTTCATTACATGTTTACAAAAATCTCACTAATATCGAGCATTCTCTATCATCTCTCAAAACACTTATGACATAATGGTAAATTATCTAACACATGTTTATTCTGCATCATTTTTTTCTGAAAAGAGCGTTTTTTTTATTGTTTTTTTTATTTAGCAGTCTGGTGAGACATATTGGAGGAAAGTCTTTGCATTAAATGCTGTTTTTTCCCATAGCCTTACAGAGGCATGTTATCCATCGAGCTCACTTCAGGGATATACATGACACTGCACTGATACTAATACGTTTTTGTCAGACTGAAGGCAGAGCAAGTGACGCAGCAAATCATTTGATGCTGGTTTTGAACAATGATATGAGTTCACTAGGGAAACTGGGTCACCCTGTTAACCTAAATAGGATTGCTCTACTGACCTTGTCTGCAAATCAACAGATCAGCTGCTCTTCCTACTCACTGGATTACTAGCATAAAATAAATAGGAACTGGATCCTGATGAAATTGACACAGTGAGTGTTCTTTTATAGTCCACAAAACAAAGAGATTATCTTGGCCCCAATAATATGATGCTAACTGCCTCTGGAAAACAACACCGGCAGATCTGCCTGTAGTCTGAGGCTCGATAACGTTACACTCCGCTCATAAACCCTTCCTGGAAAATTGATTCATGTAAATCAAATATATATTAACATCCCAAATCTCTGCTTTCCAATGTTCCAAATGTGTCCGCCACTAATTGCAGTGATTAATGCACGGCATATGGAACACGAGTGAGAGGGTTTTAGTTTTAAGAAATCTAGGACAGATACTGGATACTGTTCAATGTAAGGGTCCTATTAGATGAAGCGATTTTTAACGATTGACGAATAACGATAAACGATCGCAAACGAGATCGTTTATCATTAACCTGAGATCGTTCACCATATTACACAGAACAATGGATGTTAGTTATTACGTTATTCGTTATTCCGATTGATACTACGATCGTTTACTCTATCTGATCCCAGCAAAAGAAGAAAGGTGCATTTACACAGAACGATTAGTGAACAAATGTGGAACTACAGCGAATGAATGTGGAATTATGGCGAACGATTGACGATGATTTTAGGGTCAGATCTTAATCAACTATCAACGACACACAAACAATTGTTCAATCGTTGCCTGCAACTGCACAGTACGATTATCGTCTAAATTCAAACAATATAACGATAGGGCCCTAACTGGTTTGGTACCTTTGCCCCAGGTAGATTAAATTGTAAATTCGAATTGTAAAATTAGAGACTGTTCCTTTACCTAAAAATTATGATTTTTCAAAATGTCTTACAAACTGCGAAAAAACTACAAACTGTAAAAAGAAACAAACAAACATATTTTCATTTCAGTTTTGCTTTTAAAATGAAAAATAGCAAAATTGGAATGAAAATATGCTGTATTAAGTAAATATTAACTATAAGGACTGTCGGTAATACGTTAGACGGATCCTCTTACTGTCAGTCATTCTAGTTTATACTTAATACGGCATATTTTCATTCCAATTTTGCTATATTTTGTTTACCATAAGAAAACTGATGCAAGAAATACAAGGTTAAACAGATTACTAGGTGCAGGTATAGGTGAAAAAAGCGCTTGAGGTAGTGACTTGAGAAGGAAGTTAGTAGGAAAAGTATAGCTTAACTTAAAGAGGATGTACTACCAGGTACATCCTCTTTAACCTGAAGCCACGGATCAAACTGCGCCGGGACGGGGAAGCCAGTGCCGCAGTCCGTTTTCCGGACCGAGGTCCGGTTCCCGTGTACGGCGCCGTTCTATGCACCGGAACCGTCCAGTTCTCAAGCACTGGAGGTAGGCCGGGCCGCCCCCAGTGGGAGGGAATTTCCTCCCCTGTATGACACGGCTCCCTTAGAATGAATGGAGCCGCGTCATACAGGGGAGGGATTTCCCTCCCACTGGGGGCAGCCCGGCCTACCTCCAGTGCTTGAGCACCGGACGGTTCCGGTGCATAGAACGGTGGCGTGCACGGGAACCGGGCCTCGGTCCGGAAAACATACAGCGGCACCGGCTTCCCTGTTCGATCCGAGGCTTCAGGTTAAAGAAGATGTACCTGGTAGTACATCCTCTTTAAGAAAGGTGTAACTTGCTTGACTTAGTGAGTGTACTGTACAGAATTAGTTACTAGTGATGAGCGAATAGTGAGATATTCGAATATTCGATATTCATACGAATATCCCACGAATATTCGCATATTCGATCGAATATTTGATCCCATTAAAGTCTATGGGAACAAGTATTCGATTAGTGAAAAACATCTATTTGACCATTTGGAGGGTAAAACCGGAAGCTGGGGGATTTGAACGCATATCGAATATTTATCGAATATTAGCGGGATTTTCGTACGAATATTGAATATTCTAATATCTCACTATTCGTTCGAATATCTATTTGATCGAATAGTATTCGCTCATCACTATTAGTTACAGTTTGCTCAAAACAAACGCCACACCCTCAGCATGCGCTGTGCTTTGGAAAAACTACCAAAAGGCCTCAAAAATACCAGAGAGGAGAGAAAACCGCCACCCCAAAAAATGCTAACATCTGGCTGCTGGCGTTTTTGCAAAAAAAAAAATGTCATGGTGTTTTTTATTGGTGTTTTCCCAAGATTTTAAAGCAGTCTGAAGCTAGTCTGAGTATGTGTGATGTGTGTGGAAAACACATAAACCTTAAAGATAAGGAAAAGTGAAGCTTGAAAACTTGCTTTGCAAATGAATTGAAGAATCTAAAACCTAAATTAGATTAGTAAGGAATATAATACAGTATGGATGATTATTCTTGCCATATTCAGTAGACTAGAATATGATTCCATAATCTATTGACTTTTATGTGGGGAATACATAAACTTATTTTGAAAGATCATTATAGAACTCAGAGGGGTCTGTAAATATGGATCTAAATGTTAAAGAATGATATAGATTTCTAATGTGGATTTAGTCAATAAACTCTAAACTAGATTTGCATTTCCAAGGAAATATATAGTGCTTAAAAAGAGTGCCCCTTTCACAGTGACTTCCCTTTAAGAGAAACTTTAACCCTTTAAGGGGGACTTTGGTACTGTCCCTTAAGAGCGACTTTCGTAAGTCACTTAACCCCTGGTTAGGCAGGGGTTTACTGCAGCCAAACCAATGAAAAGAACAAACAGTTAACTCACCCAGTCCTGTTCCCGACCTCCGCGCATCTTCTCCTCCGCTCCCGTTGCTGGCCCATTGTACGTCACACTGGCTGCGCCGGGGATGCCGAAACTCTTATCAGCAGCCGAGCGTCTAAACGGACACGCTCGGCTGCTCGGGAGAGCTTTGAAAGAATGACAGAGGCTTCGGGTACTTCCAGAGCCTCCTGAAGCCTCTTTTATTCTTCTGAAGCTCTCCCGAGCAGCCGAGTGTCTCCGATTAGACGCTCGGCTGCTCGGGAGAGCTTCGGGCATCCCCGACGCAGTCAGTGCAACGTGAGCCGAGAAGAATGCACGCAGAGGCCGGGAACGGGCCAGAGTGAGTTAACTGTTTGGTTTTTTAAAATGGTCGCCTCATACTGTGGGGATGCGGGCCATTTTTGAGCCCCCCCCCCCACTGTATGGGGCGACCATACCCGGCGTATAAGACGACCCCCGACTTCTGACAAGATTTTTCGGGATTAAAAAACTGACCTATAGAATAATGGTATCATGTCGCTTTTACCGTATAGTGCATTACGTAGACACAGAAACCCCCCCAAAAGTTACCATATTACATTCTTTTTTACGATTTCACCAATTCAAATCTTCATAAATAATAATTTTGGGGTTCCATCATACATGTTATGGTAGAATGAAAGATGCCAATACAAAGTACAACTACTCCTGTAAAAAAATAAGCCCTTACATTGCCCTGTAGATAGAAAACTGAAAGTGCTAGAGGAAAAAACAAAAAGACAAAAATCTAAATTTGCGCAGTCCACTGGGTCATTTTGGGCTTGGTCCTCAAAGGTTCCTCAAAGGAGCTACTTTAAGAATGACCTAATGTACTGTCCTTTTAAGACCCGGTTATGTACTGTCATTTTAAAAGCGATTTAGGTAGCACCCTTTGAAGAGAAACTTTTGTGCTGTCCCTTTAAGAGTGACTTTGGCCCCGGTCCTTTAAGGACAAATAAAATACTGCCCCTTTAAGAGTGAGTTATGTACCATCCCTTAAAGAGTGACTTATGTACTGTCCCTGTAAGAGTGACTTATGTACTGTCCCTGTAAGAGTGACTTTAGTACTGGCCCTTTAAGAGTGACTTTGGTATTGTCCTTTTAAAAGCTACTAGTGATGAGCAAGTACTAAAATGCTTGAGTGCTCGGTACTCGAGATGAATATTTCTCGATGCTCGGGCGCTCGTTTCGAGTAACAAACCCTTTTGAAGTCAATGGGAAACTCGAGCATTTTTGCAGGGGACACAAGCTTGGCCCAGGGAAGGTTGCATGAAAACCTGTCAACCTTAGAAAATAATGGAAACACCACGGAAATGGACAGGGGCAGCAACACTCTTTGCCAGCAGTCGATCATCACAGTGTGCAGCTAAGATGGTGGTAGCTGCACTGCAAGTCCCAGCCAGTAGCCTGGAGTACTCCAAACAAAATAAAGATTTGAAGCCCTTACAAGGGCTGTGTTCTGTCTCTAGTATCCCTGCCTACAGGAACGCTAATTCCCTTCTTAACACTGTTTCTGGCAGCATTCCATCACCACAGTGTGCAGCTAAGATCATGGTAGCTGCACTGTAAGTCCCAGCCAGTAGTCTCGAGTACTCCGAAAGAAAAAAAAAAATAATTAAGCCCTTACAAGTGCTGTTGGGTTCTTTGTCTAGTATCCCTGCCTACAGGAATGCTAATTCCCTCCCTAAAGCTCTCCTTGACGGGATGTACCAAAAAGTCTGTGCGCAATGCGGTTCGGGCTGTATTAATCGCAGAAGAATAGCTAGAAGTGGAAGAAGAAGAATACGGATTACAATATAGTGCTTTTTCAATCACTATAATTACAGATTAGTAGTTTGCATTATATTCTCTTCTATGGTAAAAACAAGGTTTTTGCTAGTGTGGTTTCTGACACTGATACTTTTGGTATCTGATTTGTCTGTTCATCAGTTATCACTGGCATTGATTAGGGCCTGTTACATAATATTTAACATCAGTCATCTCATCTGTATTTCTAAGAGGGTATAATAGCGAGGCCATATGCAAGCAACATGAAGCTAGATTGGTAAGTAGAAAAGCAGAAGGAAAGCTGTGGGTTACTGTAGATGAAATTGCATTTAATTTAAGGGAGCAACCTCTGTAGTTTAAAATAAAGAAGCACTACTGTAATACATGAGATTCAATAAAACAAATCATAAACAATAAGTTAATTAAAAATAATAATTTTTATAATTATTATTATCATTACTAATATTAGTATTTTATTGTTCTATGGCTCTCCGCTGAAAGAATTGACATTTCAAATATTTGAGTGGAGAGCCGCGGAATTCTGAGCGGAATCCACAATCCGCCTCTTTTCCTCAGTGTAAATGCACCCTTAGCCTCCTAATAACCTTTTACATTATGATCCCTTCATTTATCAGTGACATCCTACAATTTATGCACATACAGTACTTAAAGGAGAAGTCCGGCCAAAACTATTTTTTAATATGTTATTACTTACGGAAAGTTAGACAAATTTCTAATGTACATTAATTATGGGAAATGCACATATAGGGCTATTTCCTTTAATTTAGTAGATCAGGGAGACTTCAGATTCTCTGAAATACCGTGATGTCACGAACCAGGGGTGTAATTACAATGGAGTGTCCAGCAGGGGCGCACTATATATAGAAGTCAATGAGTACCATTGACTTCTATATAGAGTGCGCCCCTGCTGGACACTCCATTGGAATTACAATGGATTTGTATGTAAATGTAATATACATTGTTTTGGATTGAATACATTTATGAAATACTTTGGGGAGCAAGTGTCCTTGCTCCCCAAAGTATTCCATAAATGTAATCAATCAGTACATTTGGATACTGTAAGCCTGCCGAACTGCCGCCGCTGCCACCGCTCTGGACTACACTGAACTACTACTCCCATCACCTGCTCATAGCATGAGCAGGTGATGGGAGGTGTAGTAGCTTTGTTATCGTTATGAGATCACCACCGCCGCTGATGCTACCGGGCACCGCTCATCACTGCAGCCATCATCCCCCTCCTGCTTCTTCCGGGATCCGGCAACTTTACACTGATCTGATGGCTGACTCCCCGCCCGGCCTCCGTTCTCCGATCACACATACCGGCTCCCGGTGCTTCCTGGTTTCCCCGGACGGCACGTGTGATCAGAGAGCTGCAGCCGGGCGGGGAGTCAGCCATCAGATAGTGTAAATATGCCGGATCCCGGAAGAAGCAGGAGGGGGGAGCAGAGAGGGATGATGGCTGCAGTGATGAGCAGCGCCCGGCAGCATCAGCGGCGGTGGCGATCTCATAGCGATAACAAAGCTACTACACCTCCCATCAACTGCTCATGCTATGAGCAGGTGATGGGAGTAGCAGTTCAGGGCAGTCCAGAGCGGCGGCAGCGGCGGGTGGCGGTGGTTCGGCGGGCTTACAGTATCTAAATGTACTGATTGATTACATTTATGGAATACTTTGGGGAGCAAGGACACTTGCTCCCCAAAGTATTTGATAAATGTATTCAATCAAAAACACTGTATATTACATTTACATACACATCCATTGTAATTCCAATGGAGTGTCCAGCAGGGGCGCACTATATATAGAAGTCAGTGGTACTCATTGACTTCTATATATAGTGTGACCCTGCTGGACACTACATTGTAATTACACCCCCGGTTCATGACGTCACTTTGAATCTGAAGTCTCCCTAATCTACTAAATTAAGGGAAATAGCCCTATATGTGCATTTCCCATAATTAACCCTTTAAGGGCCGGGGCAATTTTTATTTTTGCGATTTTGTTTTTTCCTCCTTGTGCATAATAGGCCATAGCAGTTGCATTTTTTCACCTAGAAACCCACATAAGCCCTTATTTTTTGCGCCACTAATTGTACTTTGCAATGACAGGCTGAATTTTTGCATAAAGTACACTGCAAAAGCAGGAAAAAATTCAATGTGTGGTGAAATTGAAAAAAAAAACACATTTTGTGTTTTTAGTGGATGTGTGTTTTTTCACCGTTCGCCCTGGGGTAAAACTGACTTGTTATATATGTTCCACAAGTCGTTACGATTAAAACAATATGTAACATGTATAACTTTTCTTGTATCTGATGGCCTGTAAAAAATTAAAACCATTGTTTACAAATATACGTTCCTTAAAATCGCTCCATTCCCAGGCTTATAGCGCTTTTATCCTTTGATCTATGGGGCTGTGTCAGGTGTCATTTTTTGCGCCATGACATGTTCTTTCTATTGGTACCTTGATTGCGCATATACGACTTTTTGATCGCTTTTTATTAACATTTTTCTGGATTTGATGCGACCAAAAATGCGCAATTTTGCACTTTGGGATTTTTTAGCGCTTACGCAGTTTACCGTACGAGATCAGGAATGTGATTAATTAATAGTTTGGGCGATTACGCACGCGGCGATAGCAAACATGTTTGTTTATTTATTTATTTATTTACTTTTATTAATAACCTGGGAAAAGGGGGGTGATTCTGACTTTTATTAGGGGAGGGGGCTTTTTATTAATAGCAACACTTTTTTTTTTACTTTTACACTTATACTAGAAGCCCCCCTGGGGGACTTCTAGTATAAGTGCTCTGATCTCTCATTGAGATCTCTGCAGCATAGATATGCTGCAGAGATCCATGAGATAGGCACTCGTTTGCTTTCGGCTGCTGCAGCCGGAAGTAAACGAGTGCCGAGCCGGGGACGGCGCCATCTTGGAGCGGTCCCCGGCCGGCTTCAGTTACGGAGATCGCTCCTCCGGGATAACATCCCGGAGAAGCGATCTCCCCACTAGACACCAGGGATGACGCTGCGTCCGGTAATCGGATGCAGCTGTCAACTTTGACAGCTGCATCCGATTACTGTATTAGCGGGCACGGCGATCGGACCGTGCCCGCTAATACCGGCGGTCCCGGGCTACAAGCGGCACCCGGGACGGCCGCGGTTCAGAGCGGGGTCGCCGCGCGGCCCCGCTCTGAACGTCTTTACCGACCGCAGGGCGTAAATATACGCCCGCGGTCGTTAAGGGGTTAATGTACATTTGAAATTTGCCTAACTTTCCATAAGTAATAACATATTAAAAAGTAGTTTTGGCCGGAGTTGTCCTTTAATATGTGCTTTGTGTATATATGTAATACAGCTTTTGGTGTATTACTTTGCTTTTTTTTTATGTATTTATTTATAAAAGATGGCTGGACTTTGGTGCAATACAAGCTCTTGCACCACTTGTTTCAGCTTGATTTCTTCATGGGTTTAAGCTTCTTTTCTTGTAATGTATCCTCTGTCCCTCCAATATAAAGTGCTGCTGAATATCTTAGTGCAGTGCTATATAAATAAAGATTATTATTAAATCTATGACCGGCTTTAATTCAAGATAACCATCTGTTTTAGGCTGCAGCGCCCTTCAATGTGATTACTGGGCAGGAAGTCTGCGATGTGTGACTCTATCTTCTGCCCGTAATTAACACCTTATCTCAAATATCTGTAGTTCTGATAAGATCTTGCAACATTTACATACAAGTTTATTATTTCTTCTTAACCCTAGCAGGTACTTATGCAGTGAAAAGAATGAAAAATAGAATAAACTTGTGTCCTATTTTTCTAATATTTATTTTATATATTAAGGGGATACCATCTGAGCAGTCTCAATCTTTAAGTCAGATTATAATACTATAGTTCATACTATTTTTTTCTTCCTATCTATCTGTTACCATTGGCATTGCTGGGTGCTTTAAAGGGGTAGTGCGGCGGTAAAAAATTATTCACAGAATAACACACATATACAACTTTGTAATGTATGTTATGTCTGTGAATGGCCCCCTTCCCCGTGTCCCACCACCCCCACCCGTGTACCCGGAAGTGTAGTGCTTTATACATACCTGATCTGTGCCGACACGCGTCCGCCAACTTGTGCCAAACGTCATCTTCGGCTGGCCGGCCCGAACACCTCCGATCTTCCCGAGTGCCGGCCGCGTCATTAGCTGCTCAGCCGCGATTGGCTGAGCATAACTGTGCTCGGCCAATCGCGGCTGAGCAGCTAATGACGCGTCCGCCATCTTGTGCCAAACGTCATCTTCGGCTGGCCGGCCCGAACACCTCCGATCTTCCCGAGTGCCGGCCGCGTCATTAGCTGCTCAGCCGCGATTGGCTGAGCATAACTGTGCTCGGCCAATCGCGGCTCATTACAAAGTTGTATAACTTTGTAATGTGTGTTATTCTGTGAATAATTTTTTACCGCCGCACTACCCCTTTAAGTCAGAAAATCCAATTGAATAGCAGTCATCTGCCTTTCTAGGAGGAACAAGCCCTGATAATAAAGATAAGATGATGGTTAGATAAGGGTATTGCTAGATAGGGGTTATTTATTGAAGGCTTTTATTACACCCCGAGAACTCAAGGTGCTGATACAAAGCAGCTAATTATCTGTTAATTATGAACTTGGGAGCATTTAATGATAAAAATAAAACTTGGGGCTAGGGAACAGACACGTTTAGACTTTGAACAACACATTCTTTTTAGAACACTGGTGCAATAATTACTAATAAAATAAATAGATAGCTAACCAGTCAACTGATAATTAACTGATCTGCTGTGCTTAAGGTTAAAGGTGCAGACCCATTTAATGAGGCCATTTACTTTGACGCCTTTATCCCAGTTTTTTTTTTCTTTTGTGCATTATGTAGCATAAAATCATTATTATTCCTTGAGTAAATTTGCTGAATAGTAAAAACATTATCGTTCCGATTTTGTGCATTTAATTAGAGTTCTGGATACTGCGTCTACAATTGATCAATTGATCTAGGGATTGATGTTATTATTAATATTATTATTACTATTACTATGAAAGTGAAATAGTCAGGAAGATTTTACTTTTAAAAATCATTCAAGTTAATACATTCTGTGTTATGAACAATATGGTTTCGGGATAAGTGATGATGAAAGGATTTATACAGGTTGCCAAAATCAAACACCAGTCCTGTAAGCAGGATCTAAAGCAACATAGTCATTGACATACCTTGATAAGCAAAAGCATAGTTAAAGAGTTGTGCAGAGAGAAGAAGATAGCTCAAGCCTACTACTACCTGAAGCTTACTACCTGCATTTCCATATCTATGAGATATGCCATCCAAGGAGGCAGGTGTATATCCTGATCATTGTGTGCGGACAGGGTATTTCCTAAATGCTTTGATCAGGATTTACCCCTGCCCCCTCCTGTCTTGCAAGGTATACTATAGAGATATAGAGATGTAGAAAGCAGGCACTGGGGAGCAGAAGGCTTGAGTTGTCTTCTGCTTTCCTCACAATCCATTAACTAGCTGAGGCATAAAAAAATCTAAGGCGCTGACAGAGGGCCAGTGCCTGATATAAAGGGGTATTTCTATCTCAGCTTGCTATCTCCTATCCATAGAATAAGGGATAACAAGCTGATTGCTGGGGGTCTGACTGGCAGGATCCCTACCTATCCCAAGAATGTGGGACATGAGCTAGTTTCAAAAGTAACAGTGGCTACAGTCGGGGGGGGGGGGGGGGGGGCCTCATCGGTGGCATCGCAGCAGGACATAAGGGGAGTGCGAAGAGGTAAGCATAACATGTTTTCATATATAGCATAAAAAAATGTGCTTGTGTCAGATAACCCCTTTAAGTGAGCACAGGGCATGGCAAGAGGTTGTACTGCTGTACTGTGTTACCGCCGCTAGCCAAAAAACTCTTCTCCAGAAAGAGGACAACTGTAATGTGTACCGTGTAAGTCAACGTCAGACATATTTAGGAGCCCTTAAAATGACAAGAATCAGTAGCCCCTAAGACTTAGGTACATGAAATCATGACATCAGGTCCAGTTAAACATGCTACAATTACTTTTCTATTGCCTTTACATGGATTCCAACATAAAAATACTCCAAATTTTCCTACAGAAAATAAATGGCATAGATACTGTAGGTGCAGTGCTATACATCCCAGCTAGTCCAACCTTCAAATGGTGCTATAGTAGTAGTAAACCTCCTCATGCCAAAGGTCATTGATGCACGGATGTCCAGGTCGAATTGAAGCAATGTCCCCCCTCGCCTTCTAAGAGATGTAAAAGAAAATTTTTAATGCTTTTTTTAAAATTATTAATTTTAAAAAATCAGTAATCCTTGTGTTGTTGTTTTTTTCTCTCCTTTTGTTTACACCATTCACCGTGCCTGAACAATATTGTTATATTTTAATATATTGGACTGTTATGCACGCTACAATATATAATATGTTTATTTTTTATAATTTTATTTGTTTAATGGGAAACAAGGTAATTTAAGCATTTATTGGGGCTTTATTTTATACGTTTTTTTCCTGAAACCCATCACTTGATAATGTATGTATGTTTAATATTTTAGTATTATAATTAGAGATGAGCGAACCTTGAGCATGCTCGAGTCCATCCAAACTCGGTCTTTCGGCATTTGATTAGTGGTGGCTGCTGAAGTTGGATAAAGCCCTAAGGCTATGTGGAAAACATGGATATAGTCATTGGCTGTATCCATGTTTTCCAGACAACCTTAGAGCTTTATCCAAGTTCAGCAGCCACCGCTAATCAAATTCCGAAAGTTCGGGTTTGGATGGACTTGAACCCGAACCCGGTTCGCTCATCTCTAATTATAATAAATAAAAAGATAATAAACACATTGTAAATTACAACAAATAATGATGACACCTATTAGAGATCACGGATCTTGCAAAATTCTACACAATTTTGGAATAGATGTAAACCTAAAAACTGCTATACTGTTTGGTATGATAATACATGTAATATTAGCTTCCAAAGCTATCGCAGGGCAAAGTGCATTACCTCAAGTCAGACAATTTAAACAGTAAAGACTCTGATATCCAGAAGCCCTGAGAGTGTGTGCCCCCAAGCTGTTTGTAACAAATAATAATGCCCCTAGGAAGTGGTTTCCTTGCAGGGTCGCCAGATATGTGATTCAGTGCTTATGTCTAACAGTTGAAATTCAAATCTATAATTTAAATAATCTGAATGTTTGAACCCTATCTGCTGAATAAACACACAAAGGAAGTCTTTAGATCTGTAATCACCGACTTCTTTAACAGGGCTGGCCTACTCCAGACCAGACAACTGCAAACAATTAGGCAAATTAGTGGCTCCAACCTCACCATCAGGCTTCATTCTTGTTTATAATTTAATCGAAGAAAATGTCAAAACAGTCAAGGGTTGAAAGAAACAAGATGCATTTCAGAGATGAAATTAAAACTGCCAGGCTGGAATATCGGGGGATGTTTGTTTAATAGCATGTGATCCAAAGCATGGTCCTGATTTTCGGGAATTCCTATTAATCTGGGCAGCCCGAGGGGATATTGAGAAAGCTGGGGGCATGCTATCCCTCCGGGGCAATATTCTATTAATTCAATAACAGTTACGAGAGTAGTAATCACTCTGGACACTGCAATACACACCACAGGCTCATCTGGTGTACACAGCGGGAAGCTCAATTTCTAATGCAGACTGATCTTACAGGCCATGACAACACACGCCAGACTCACGGTGACCTAGGAACACTCTACCACATCACTTCTGTTTTTTTTTTTTTTTTTGTAGCTTAAAATCCCAGTTATTGCAATTTGTAGTCACAGTTTGTTCAGCACTTTAGGAAGTGAAAAAGATGTTCACATAAATTTCAGCATGTCCTATGCTAGTTGTTATGAATGCCTCGCATTCTTACATAGAGAAGTGATGTAACAATATGTGATTACAATTACAAACTTATATAACGTTTATAACCAGTTATTGCTTGTGGTAGGTAATTGGTGATCTCATCCACAAGCATCAGTTGTTTATTATTGACTTTTAGTTTACTGTAGGAAGTATCCGACACCTTACAGAATAAGGCTATGTTCACACTATGTATGTGTGCGGCTGTATTTTTTATGCGGCTGTAAATGTGAGGATGAAACTACGGCCCTGGGAAAAAATAGACATGCGGCTGAAAACATACGGTCATTTACTTGGAAATCTGGTTCAACTAAAAATAACAAATAAAACCTTAAGAAAGTGATGCAAACACCTCTGGAATGCATCTGGGAAAGCAGGGAACACAGTTTACATGAATTGCTATTATCGGGGTTTGCGATCCTCTGCAGTATGCCGATGCTGATGCCTTTCATGGTTAATATATTGAATTAATAAAACACATTTTCGCTGTAATAAAGTCCCTTTCATTGTTCAATAATTAAATTTAAACGAATCCATCATTTTGCAATTAAATATACTGTTAAAATAAATATATATATATATAAATAAATGTATATTTATATATATATTTATTTTTTGACAGTATATTTAATTGCACAATGATGGATTCGTTTAAATTAAATTATTAAACAACGAAACTGATTTTATTTCAACGAAAATGTGTTTTATTAATTAAATATTAATTAGTACAGGAAGCTCCAGTAAGCCGTTAATTCATATTGCCGGCAATAGAGCATTCTGTACTAATCATCACTTTACTTTAATTAAAACATCAAATGTTTCTTCTAATTATGTTATCACAATAGCATTATTAGAAGAAACATTTAGAATTATATGTGCGCTCAGCTGATTGGCTGATCGGCTGAGCGCACATATAAAGAGCCGGTCCGCAGTACAGTCACTACAGGACACATCGGGGTGAGTATAGAGCTCTCCCCACCCCCTCCCCAGCACTGCACCCATCCCAGTAAGGAAGGGGGGTCACTTTACCCCTTCCTTGCTGGGATGGGTGCAGTCTGACATCAGTCTGGCCCCCAAGGGGTTAAGGGGGATGCAATACATCCTCCCTTAACCCCTTGGGGGTCAGACTGTAAGCAGCGATCTGTAAAGATGCTGCATACTGTAAGGAGCACAACACCGCTCACAATGATGGGTGTTGTGCTCCTGTTTGTGTGTTTTTTGTGTGTTTCTCCCTTTTTGTTTTTCAGATATCGGTATCCTGGGGATTACGTCGGATTCCGTGGACTACGTCGATGACCAGCGGTTGTTTTTTTTTTTTATAAAATGGTCAATGAGGGGTGTGGGGGTGTTTTTATTTGAATAAAAACATTTTTTAACTTGTGTCTTGTCTTTATTTCTTTACTTTATAGACTTAGTAGTGGAAGCCATCTAATAGACGGAAAATTATTACTAAGTCGGGGTCTAGTGTTAGCCGGTATAAAATGGCTAACACTAACCCCCCATTATTACCCCAGTACCCAATGCCACCAGGGGTACTGGGAAGAGCCGGGTGCCAGTGGTCCCGGAGCGTCAAAATTGGCGCTCCTGGACCGGGCGGCAGCAGGCTGGTAAGATTTAGGCTGGGGAGGGCCTAAACCAATGGCTCTTCCCACCCTGGTGTTACCAGGCTGCTGTCGTTTGGTTTTTAACCCGGCTGGTTATAAAAATAGGGGGGACCCTATGCGTTTTATTTTTTTAAATAAATAAATAATAAAAAAAAACGCATAGGGTCCCCCCTATTTTTATAACCAGCCGGGTTAAAAACCAAACGACAGCAGCCTGGTAACACCAGGGTGGGAAGAGCCATTGGTTTAGGCCCTCCCCAGCCTAAATCTTGCCAGCCTGCTGCCGCCCGGTCGAGGAGCGCCAATTTTGACGCTCCGGGACCACTGGCACCCGGCTCTTCCCAGTACTCCTGGTGGCATTGGGTGCTGGGGTAATAATGGGGGGTTAGTGTTAGCCATTTTATACCGGCTAACACTAGGCCCCAACTTAGTAATGGATTCCGTCTATTAGACGGCTTCCACTACTAAGTCTATAAAGTAAAGAAATAAAGACAAGACAAAAGTTAAAAAAAAAAATTATTCAAATAAAAACACCCCCACACCCCTCATTGACCATTTTATTTAAAAAAAACAACAAACAACCGCGGGTCATCGACGTAGTCCACGGAATCCAACGTAATCCCCAGGATACCGATATCTGAAAAACAAAAAGGGAGAAACACACACAAACATGAGCACAACACCCATCATTGTGAGCGGTGTTGTGCTCCTTACAGTATGCAGCATCTTTACAGATCGCTGCTTACAGTCTGGCCCCCAAGGGGTTAAGGGAGGATGTATAGCATCCCCCTTAACCTCTTGGGGGCCTGACTGATGTCAGACTGCACCCATCCCAGCAAGGAAGGGGTTAACCTCTTAAGGACCGGGCCTGAAATGGCCTTAAGGACCGGAGCAAATTTTATGAATTGAACCAGTGTCACTTTATTCATTAATAACTTCGGGATGCTTTTACCTATCCGGCTGATTCTGAGATTGTTTTCTCGTGACATATTGTACTTCACATTTCTTGTAAATTGGAGTCGATACTTATAACGAATCTTTATGAAAAAAACCAAAATAGCGTGAAAAATTGTGAAAAAATGCATTTTTCCAACTTTAAAACTTTTCTGCTTATACAGAAAACGGTTATACCACATAAATTATATATTAAATAGCATTAGCAACATGTCTACTTTTATTTATTAAACTATATTTCATTTTTTATAGACAATAGAAAGCTTAAAACATTAGCAGCAAATTTTCAAATTTTCTGTAAAATTTCAAAATCAGATATTTTTAGGGAACTGTTCAGGTTGACTCAAAGTGTATTTGAGGGGACTGTGTGTTAGAAAGCCCCACGAAGCACCCCATTTCAGAAACTGCACCCCCTAAACTCTGCAAAAGCACATCCAGAAAGTTTTTTAACCCTTTAGGGGAGTCACAGAAATAAAAGCTAAGTGTGTAAGAAATTTGAAAATTTTAATTTTCTGTGCAGAGATTTTATTGTAATCCAATATTCTACATAATTATAAGCTTATTACCAGAGAAATGCACCCCAATATTGATTGCCCCGTTTCTGCAGTTTATAGAAATACCCCATATGTGGCCCTATTGCGCTATTTGACGCAACCACAAGCCTCAGATATAAAGGAGCGCCTAGTTAATTTCAATGGCTCCCTTATTTTTGGTCATTTTTGACTGCACCCACATGGCGTTTTATGTCCACATGTGGGGTATTTACGGACTCGGGGGAAATTGCTCTACACATTTTGTTTTTTTTTTTTTCTCTTTTAACCCCTTGTGAAAATGATAAATTCAAGGCTAGACCAACATTATAGTGTAAAAAATGTAATATTTCATTTTCACGCCACATTGTTCCACATTTGTGCCCGTCACCAGTGGGGTCCATATGCTCACTACACACCTTGTTACATTCCTTGAGGGGTGTAGTTTCCATAATAGGGTCACTTGTGGGGGGTTAACTGTCTTGGCAACACAGGGGCCTTTTGAATGCAACATGGCCCCTCGAAATCCATTCCATCCAAATCCAGCCTTCAAAAACCAAATGGCGCACCTTCCCTTTGGAGGCTTACCCTGCACCCGCATGGCGCTTTATGTCCACATGTGGGGTATTTCCGTACTCAGGGGAAATTGCTCTACACATTGTGTTTTTTTTTATCTTTTAGCCCCTTGTGAAAATGAAAAAATCAAGACAAGATCAATGATTTAGAGTAAAAATAAAAAAAAAAATTACACTAAATGTTGGTCTAGCCTTGATTTTTTCAATTTCCACAAGGGGTTAAAAAAGAAAATAAAAGCAAAACGTGTAGGGTAAATACCCCTACACGAAAATACCCCACATGTGGACATAATGTGCCATATGGGCACAGGGCAAGTCACCAAAGGGACAGAGCGCCATTTAGAGGCTGGAATGGAGGATGGAGGCCATGTCGCAATTACAAAGCTCCTGTGCTGCCAGGACAGTAGAAACCCCCCACAAGTGACCCCATTCTAGAAACTACACCCCATAAGGAATCTAACAAGGAGTGCAGTCAGCATATGGACCCCACTAGTGATGGGCACATGTGTAGAACATGTGCCGTGAAAATAAAAAATACCATTTTTTTCATTTTCACGTCCCAAATGTGGCCGTCACTTGGGGGCCATATACCCGCTGCCCCACTTGTTAGATTCCTTATGGGGTGTAGTTTCCAGAATGGGGTCACTTGTGGGGGGTTTCTACTGTCCTGGCCGCACAGAGGCTTTGTAATTGCATCATGGCATCCTCTAATGGGATACCTATTTAGCTGGGGAAAAGGGACAATTCTAATTTATTTGGGGGTATTAGGCCAATTATTAGTTTATAAGGTTGAAAATGACAGGTGTCCATCAAATTCTACCTGTGTTGATCCAGAGGAAGGCAAAAAACCCTTGTGAGGCAGACGACAGTAACCTCATCACAGGGGAAAAATTCCTTCCCGACTCCATAATGGCGATCAGAATAACCCTGGATCAGGGTGACCCCTGAAATAGAAATAAGGGACAGAATTTAGAAAATGTAGAACCCCAATGATGTGTGGTACGCCTTGGAGTATGCAGTATGTAGAGGCCGGGGGGATCAGGACAGGTGTCACACTAGAAAATGGTGTCCTTCCTGATCCCCCTGTTACGCCACACTCTGCACTTCTTCTGGGGTCTCCCTTTCTCCACTGTGGGGGACGTCACCTGGAAAATGTTGTCCTGGTGCGATACGGGGTCCTTCATATCCAGAAGCGCTGGGGCCGCTCCATGGCTGCTAAATATTAGGGCTCTATTACTGCTTCTGATATTTACGGATCATGCCGCAAGCTACAGTAGCTCGGGCAGCGAGGGACCGGAAGAGGGGGTGCTGGTATAAGAGTTATCCCCGTACAGGTGGTAACCTTTATGCAGCAGTGGGAAGATCAGTTCCCGGACGATCTTCCCACTAACTCCGAGGATGGGGGGGGAGGGGGCATCTGGGGGCTGGATTCGGGTGTCCCTTCCTTAATACACTCTAAGGGTACGTGCACACTGCGGAATCGCGAAGGATAACCCTTTGTGCATTCCGCAGCTGGCACCCACCGGCGGACTGATCCAGGCGCGCATCTCCGTCCGTGTCGTAGACTCCATTCTATGCACGGGCGGATTCCACTCTCCGTCCAACGTGTTGATGGAATGACGGATGATGGAATCCGCCCGTGCATAACATGGAGTCTATGACACGGGTGGAGACGCGCGCCTGCATCAGTCCGCTGGCGGGTGCCAGCTGCGGAATGCACGAAGGGTTATCCTTCGCCATTCCGCAGTGTGCACGTACCCTAAATCTGTAAGAGTACCCTGAGGTACTCTCACAGAGTGTGTAGAATTTCACGCCATACAGTCATCTCTTATTGGGACGGTACTGGCGGAAAAGACGTGTCTGGGGGGCAGCGTACGCTACGCTACCCCCAGACACGTCACTGGATGATGAGGAGGATGAGGATGAATGGATGAAAGAAGGACCCCCCATTCATCCTCACTGGCTGTTTCAGTGTCGGAGGCAATAATAACGTATGCGTCCGATACCGAAAACACGCCGGGGGCCACTTTTATATAGGGATTGGTATATGGGGTATGTAGTGGTGTAGTGTAAAACTTTATTCAATGTAGTGTGGTGTAATGTAGTGTTTTTTTACGTGTTTTTTACAGTAAGTATAAAAAAAAAAACTACGGCAAAAATGGTGTTGCTGATAAATGCCGCACTTATGTTCGGCACTTATCAGCAGACCGTGGCAGTAGGATATTAAAAAAAAAAACCCTACGGCAAAAAGGAGGAGTTGCTGATTAGCAGCGCACTTTCGTGCAATGCTGATCAACACTCAGCGGCGATAGGGTGCGGAAAATAGAAAAAAAAATTGGGAAAAAAAAAAAAAATTTACTACATTCTGAACATCCCTGTAGTGGCTGATACGTGTATTACACTTATCAGCCGCTAGGGGGCAGCAGAGCGCAATATCCGAAAAAAAGATGACGCTGGAGCCGGAAAAATACAAAAAAAGACGAAGCTGGAGCCGAAAAAAGCCGATCGGGACGTCACAGAAGAAGCCAAAGACCCGACAAGATGAAGAGGACACCGGGAACCCGGAAGACGCCGATCAGGACCCCGGGACAGGTGAATAATGTACAAATACCTGCTCTGGACCCCTCAGCTACCTAGCTGTGGGGTCCGGAGCAGGTATTTATTACTTGTGGGGACTTTGATCGCCGTGAACGGCCGGCCGGGACGGTGGTACCGTGACCACCATTACTTTTTACAGTAATGGCGGTTGGTGCCGTCCTCGGACAGCACCGACCGCCATTTTTTTCCGGGTCATCTGGCCACCGATGGCCCGGAAAAGTTCTGATCGCCGCTATGAGCTTATCAGCCAATAGCGGCGATCGTCGGCATGGGGGGGGGTTAACAACCCTCCATGCCGACAGGGAGAGATGGCCTGCTATGTATTATAGCAGGTTATCTCCCCCGATCGGGACCCGGCCGGCCGCGGCGCCCTCTTAAAGGACCCGCGTACCGATACGTCATGGGTCCTTAAGTGACAGTGATCCATGATGTACTGGTACGACATGGGTCCTTAAGAGGTTAAGTGACCCCCCCTTCCTTGCTGGGAGGGGTGCAGTGCTGGGGAGGGGGTGGGGAGAGCTCTATACTCACCACGATGTTGTCTCTTCGCTGGTCCGCAGCACAATGAAGTCACTGTGCTGCGGACCCGCTAATTATATGTGCGCTCAGCCGATCAGCCAATCAGCTGAGCGCACATATAATTCTAAATGTTTCTTCTAATAATGCTATTGTGATAACATAATTAGAAGAAACATTTGATGTTTTCATTAAAGTAAAGTGATGATTAGTACAGAAAGCTCTATTGCCGGCATTATGAATTAACGGCTTACTGGAGCTTCCTGTACTAATTAATATTTAATTAATAAAACACATTTTCGTTGAAATAAAATCAGTTTCGTTATTCGATAATTTAATTCTAACGAATCCATTATTGTGCAATTAAATATACTGTCAAAAAATAAATATATATATAAATATACATTTATTTATATATATATATATTTATTTTAACAGTATATTTAATTGCACAATGATTGATTTGTTAGAATTAAATTATTGAACAACGAAAGGGACTTTATTACAAAGAAAATGTGTTTTATTAATTTAATATATTAACTATTAGAGGCATCGGCATTCGGCATCATTGCCGGCTATTTTTAAAGTACTCCATACGGACCGCCTGTCAATCCTTGGCCGCATTTCCAGCCGCAAACAATGGTCTTGTTCATTTTTTACGGGTCCGTTTACGATCGGGCCGTAGATTCATACATAGTGTGCACTGTGCAGCCGTATATCGTATACTTTCCAGCGTACGCATGAACCGGAAAAATCCGGCCGATGATTTACCGCCCGCAATACAGCCGCACAGATACAGAGTGTGAACCTAGCCTAAAAGTAATTTTGTTGTTAACATCTAAAGTAGTGGTATTATTTTTCATTTTTGCCTTAAGGCCCTATTCCACTGAACAATTATCGGCCGATATCGGCCATTACGGCAGATAATCGTCCTGTGCAATAGAAGGCACAGATCAGCCAACATCGTTCATGTCATGGCTGATCGTTGCAGTTGTTTGTCTTTCAACCATGTTGAAAAACAAATGACTGTGATAGCAGCGATCTGCTGCCGTCGCTCCATGGAATAGGAGCGGCCGCAGCAGACCGCCACTACCCTCTATGGGCTGCCCGGACGATCTAGTGATCACCCGGGCAGCCCCCTCGCAGCTCCCTGCGGCCCCTCCCGCACTCACCTGCTCGCTGCTTCTGCGTGTAATAGTGGTGGCAGCGAGCGGGGAACGAGGAGCAAACAAGCGCTGACAGCGTTCGTTTGCTCCTCACAGTCGGCCTGTGGAATAGGGGCTTTAGGGTTGTGTATGTATGTCACAGTTTGTCTGAATAACCCTTGAGGTGTCACAACCAATAGTAATTGTGTGTTCTATCTTTTCCCCTCTTCATCAGTTGCAGCATTGCTAGGGCTGACATCTTTCTTAACAAGTCTGGGCCTAGCGAAGAGTTGTCCTGAGAGACGATAGAGCCTGATTTTGTTAAATAAATTGTAACAAAATAAACATATTAAGAATCCTAGGACCTGCGCGTCCTATTTGTAATTATTATTATTATTATTATTTTTTTTTTTTTTTTTTTTTTTTTTTTTTTTGGAAGATGTTCCTTATTTTTTCCTGATCACAATAAAAAATTTGTTTGGAGAAAAAAAAGAATCCCCATGACCCTTTCAATGCAGTTCATTTTAATTTATAATGCTCGTTACATAGTGTATAGTGATTTTTTTTCTATTCTCTCCCAAAAGTACAAAAGTTAATATAAATTAAACTGTATAAGTACCCCAGTATTGTCATAAAGAAAAACCTCACAAACTTAGTTTAACAACAAAACAAACAAAAAGGAATAAAATAGGTATGGCTCTTAGAATAAAGTGAGAGAAAAATGATAACTAATCTGCAGTGTTGAGTTCACCGCTACATGCTATGCAGGAGTGAATGAAGCCTTTAATGCTGCCTGGGGCAAACTATAGAAGCCCCCCCCTCCCCCTCATATTTGATACCTGTTGAATTCCTATACTATACAGAGACGATATCCCTCTATCCATTGACCATATATCGCTAGATACCAGTGCTACATATTCTTTGCAGAACATACAAATGTTCACACACCGTCAAAAATAGAGAAAAGGCGGACGCTTTTGCTATTTAAACAACGTCCGTTATTGCCGCGATTCAACTGACTGCAATACAATGCATTGAAGTCAATGGAAAGACGGACGTCCAATGCAGACAATGTATTGAATAATGGACGTTATCACTGCACACATCAAAATAATTATCATGACAATTATTTTCGGACGTCTTTTGCAAACAGCGGCCGTTTCTTTTTTAGTTGTTCACAAAGTTTTTCTTTTGTCACCGTTTTTTCTTAGTTTTTACCATTAAATTCAATGGACTTTTCAAATAAGCCGCATCCAAAAAGCCAATTGGTCCACCTGACCTAGAATGATGTACCAACAGCCGTCATTGCACTAAGGGGAGGCCAGACAGCTAAATGATGTCCATTATTTTAGACTCAAAATGAGGGACGGCCTTTTAAACGGGGTAGAAAAAACGTTGTGTGAACATAGCCTTTTTTATGGATTTGTAAATTGATTTTAATAAGAAAGACAAAATCCCCAATCCCCAATAGATTTTGCATTATATATTATATATAATATATATAACATTATATATTTATGCCAAAAGCTGCAGAGAGCCCAGATTTACTAAAACTATTCTTAGTTTAAGAGTGAACGATGTTTTTCAAAGTATATCATGCCGTTTAAAGGTGTAGCTGCAGTGTCCCAGAACATGCAGACTACTACTCCTATTATGCTCATTTCTATTGCTGTGTCAATGCCTGTTCTGGTAATTGTTTGCACTGCAACTGCTGCTAGTATTCCCCTGGTATTCTCTGGTAATGTGCATTCTCATGCATATTCTTATATATTCCTGTGTATTATTACATTGTACAGAGGTATGCAAGGCTGCTGATCACATGACCGTGCCAGTGCCCTGTAACCATGATTCCTCCAATGGCCGACTAGCTCTGGCCAGGGGCAACCATGTGACCTCCCACTTCCTCCTAACAAGTGAGTCTTCCCCCTACTTCCAAGCAAGGAGGGTGTGTGTTGTCTCTCTCCTGCCTCACAGGAGTTGGACATGTCGCAAGTCCCACTTCACCACTAGAAGTGTGGATCAGGTGCTCTGCTGTATTCAAGTCTTCGGCTGTATCTGCCTGCTCAAGTGTCCGGAGTCCCTTCTCTCATCTGGGTGTCATTCCGTTATTTCTCATCCTCGTTTCAAGTATTCACAGCAAATATTATTCTCAAGCTAATCCACCCAGCAATGCTACTTTCTCTCATACTCCTACTCCCATCATCCGGCACGTGTTCTCCCAGCCTATGCAGCATCACTCCTGCCTTGTTTGTCAAAGCCTGCTATATACCCGGTTGCAACCGGACAGAACTGTTGCTACTAGTTACCTCCTCTATAATAAAACCGCTGTTACTGAACCCTGGCATTGGTGTCCACTAACTGGTACCCTGACTAGGTGCAGCGAAGAATCGCATGCCCATCATCACCCGCAGATTCCACAGACCGGCCCTACAGCTGTTCCGCCCTCAGGCCTATACCGTGACAAGTATACACACTGCCGCTGCCCCGGTTATTGTCTGCTCATAACAACAGCACTGCGGAATGGCCCCCAGGGGCCAGGGCATCGCATTTGGCGTCACAAACAGGATTACGATCGCATTGTGTGCCCCCAGAACTGTACTACAACCCCCAAGAGACTCTGCTAGAAATTTGCTATGGGAGTTGTGACTACTGAGTAGCTGCAGGGCTTGGACTGTACACAAAATGGCCGTTTTCTGCTGTTATGGTTATCTACGCCATTCCCCGGTGAGGAGGGGGTTAATCGCCATGCGGTCGAGAAGCGGGAATTGCTTGGCGCCATTACTAATGACTGTGTCCCTGCTGATTGGCCGGCTGACTCCGCCGACGTCCCTGTTGCTGGGCAGACTCTGGAACCTGATCCTCCGGCCCGGAGCTCCTCCCCTTCCTGCTACAAGTTCCGGCCAGTGGAACGCAAGATGGCGATGTGCAAGGAGGATATGCTTGCAACTGCTGCTGCTGTGCTACCCGAGGTCCGGTCGTTTTTGCCCGAACTTGACCCAGCCTGTCTGTTAGTGCCCCTGCCATCGGATGACGACAGCTTTGGCTCAGTGACCTCGGAGGGACCCGAATCTGTCCGGTCTGTCAGCCCAGAGCCCAGCCATCCTGAATCCGGCGCATCTTCTGGCCGCAGCTTGTCGCCGGTGCTGACCCACTCCAATGGATCAGGTCTGGCATTCTCCACCGGAGGGTCGACTTCACCGGACGAAATAGTGAGTACTGGACCTCCGGACACCCCATCACCCGGCCCCAGCAAAGGGAAAACATTGAGGGCCTCCTGTTTCACCAGCCCCTGGCAACTCCCTGAGCCAGAGACACCTTCCCTGCCGCAGTGGGTGTTTGGTGATGACCCCACCATATGCAGTGTCCCAGAACATGCAGACTACTACTCCTATTATGCTCATTTCTATTGCTGTGTCAATGCCTGTTCTGGTAATTGTTTGCACTGCAACTGCTGCTAGTATTCCCCTGGTATTCTCTGGTTATGTGTATTCTCATGCATATTCTTATATATTCCTGTGTATTATTACATTGTACAGAGGTATGCAAGGCTGCTGATCACGTGACCGTGCCAGTGCCCTGTAACCATGGTTCCTCCAATGGCCGACTAGGGGCCAGGGCATCGCATAGCTACTAAGGGCAAGGTGTGTGTGTGTGTGTTTACCAAAACCACTTATGCTGGGGGCTTGCTGCCAGGGGTAATATTCACTGAAGTGTTGGAGGACTGGAGGATCCTCTGATAGTTGCAACAACTGTGCAGCTCTGCAACACAGAGAATCCAGTATATCTCTCCAAGATTCCCAGGTGATCACAACATTCAATGGTGTGTGCGTCTTAAAGATGCATGCACTGCTTAATGAGCTATGTTGATAGGATGCCAAAGACTTCAGGCACATGCAGCATCTCCAGCAGAGCAATGTGTCAGGTCAATATTTTTTATTTTTATGGGGGCACAGAGGGGCCTCTTACTATATGGGGACTGCACAGAGAGAGCTTTTACTATATTGGGGTTGTGGAGAGGAGGCTTTTACTATATAGGGGCTTCACACAGGGGGCTATTAGTGTAGGAAACCTGTTGTTAAATAAATTTAAAAAAATTACATGCACTGTAAAATTGTTTTTGCACTGCAGCTGCAGCCATCTATATCATATGTATACATCAGCCTTCTATCCAAGATCTATGCTGACATATACCACCGGATTTTAAATTTTTTTTTCTGCCCAGACTTCTCCTTTAACAGTTTAAGGCAATGTTCACACGCTGTAATACAGCAGCTGGAGTTAACTACAGCTGCTGTATTCAGCGAAAAACTACAGCCACTGTATTACATGTACCTGTGGCAGACACTGCTATCTTGGCCGAACGAACATTGTCTTTTTCCCTATTGGATTGAGAGCACCTCTGGGTGTGCCCGCAATCCTATTAAGTATTCATCACAATGTAAAGTAGGACAAGTAGTCATACTTTACATTGTGTAAACAACTTCTTTTTTACGGTAGCTGTTCACAGAACTGTGGCCGTAGAAAATCACCTTGCTTATTATTTTTTGTGGCCGCAGTTCAACAATGACCATAGTGTATACCAGTCACGTCAAACTCTGGACCACGGGCCAAATATGGCCCGTGGTGCAATTATTTTTGGCCCACCAGGCAATTCAGAGTTTGAATTACATCTTGCCCGCCATGGTTACTATATAAGAGACTATGAGGGAGGGCTGGCTACTATATAAGAGACTATGGGGGAGGGCTGGCTACTATATAAGACTATGGGGGAGGGCTGGCTACTATATAAGAGACTATTGGAGAGGGCTGGCTACTATATAAGAGACTATGGGGGAGGGCTGGATACTATATGAGACTATGGGGGAGGGCTGGATACTATTTGAACACTATTGGGAGGGCTGGCTAATATGTGGGGCAATTTTGGTTTGGTTGGCTACTACATGGGACAATATTTGGGGGGTCGGCTATTACATGGGTTGAAGTTTTTTCATAGCATAGCAAAATATCATGTGATTTATCATAGTGCACAGCGCTGGGAGACGCACACCACTGACAGTGTCAGGAATGTCGCATGCTGATCTGACAGTGCCAGGACCGCCGCATTCGTGCTTAAATAATTATCAAGGTCGGCCCGCGACTTTGTCCAATTTTTTTATTTTTGCCCACTGTGTATTTGAGTTTGACACCCCTGGTGTATACTGTGTGTATAAACTATGGCTTGTTGTTGCATTGAAATCAATAAAAATGTCTTTTCAGTAAAAAGAACGACTGCTGATAATCAAATTACTACGTTGTGTGAACATGGACTAAAGAAGTAATTTTTTTTTTTTTAGACTTGAATGGACAAGATGTTATACAAATAGTTAAAAATTTTACCCCAACCTGGAAATCCTTCTAATGGACCACATCATGTTTACAAGAAAACTAATTTAGAGAATAACAAACAATGTGTGACCACACATGTTAATCTGCAAACATTATCATATAACATACGTACTCATAGGTCACCAGCTTTGTCTTAAAAGCTCAAAAATGTGTACTTTGGGTATACAAGAAGATTTTAGGCTAGAGAAAAAAATATGTAGAACGTGTGACTTAAAGTGTACCTGTCGTTATAACTTTCAAAATATAATTTAACAGTAGATGTGATATACAGCAAGTTTGTAATATACTTTTATTATTTTATTTTTTTAAGTTATCGTGGAGAACACGGCAATTGTTGCTTTCTGGCTCTTTTTTTCCCAAAAAAACAGGAAACAGTAAAAAAACAGGAAGCCCAGTGTTTCCCAGGCCATCTGAGCGCTCACAGAGAGAAGGCAGTAATGTGATCCATGGAAACATTGAGCCGTGACTCTCTCTACTGGCTGGAATTCCTGTGTTTAGACAGTTTTTTTCAACCTGCACAAGTCAGAAAATCTGCCTTCAGGAGACTGGACCTGGATTTCTGGTAAGTTCAGCTTTATTTTACAGCATTATAACAACAGAAAAAAATAATGAATGTATATTGCAAACTTGCTTAATATCACATCTACTGTTGATTTAGATTTTAAAAGTTATAACGACAGGTACACTTTAAGTTTGGTACTAAAGTTTTCTTTATTGTAATGTGTCATTTTAACCCCTTACAATTTGAGGCTGGGTTCACACACTGTATACTTCAGGCAGTATTTGGTCCTCAAGTCAGGTCCTCATAGCAACCAAAACCAGGAGTGGATTGAAAACACAGAAAGGCTCTGTTCACACAATGTTGAAATTGAGTGGATGGCCATCATATAACGGTAAATAACTGCCATTATTTCAATATAACAGCCGTTGTTTTAAAATAACAGCAAATATTTGCCATTAAATGACGGCCATCCACTCAATTACAACATTATGTGAACATAGCCTTTCTGTGTTTTCAATCCACTCCTGGTTTTGGTTGCTATACAGCCTCACAAATACAGCCTCAAATATACATAGTGTGAACCCAGCCTGAGGCTGTGTTCACACTATGTATATTTCAGTCAGTACATGTGTATTTCAGTCAGTATTGCAACCAAAACCAGGAGTGGATTAAAAACACAGAAAGGCTCTGTTCACACAATGTTGAAATTGAGTGGATGGCCGCCATTTAATGGCAAATATTTGCTGTTAATTTAGAACAACGGCTGTTATATTGAAATAATGGCAGTTATTTACTGTTATATGGCGGCCATCCACTCAATTTCAACATTGTGTGAACAGATCCTTTCTGTGTTTTTAATCCACTCCTGGTTTTGGTTGCAATACTGACTGAAATATACTGACTGAAATATACATATACTGACTGAAATATACGTAGTGTGATCGCAGCCTTAGGCTGCGTTCACACTACGTATATTTCAGTCAGTATATGTATATTTCAGTCAGTATATTTCAGTTCCAGTGGCATTCCTAATGTTCCAGTGGCATTCCTAATGTTCCAGTGGCATTCCTAATGATGAAGAGGGTGGGGAGTAGGGACGGAGGGGTGGTGCAAAGTTAGGGCACAGATATTCTAAGCCACACCCGTAGGGCACAGGGCTGTAAGTTTAAAAGTAGTTTTTTAGGACAATTACTGCATCACCTGACGAACGGACCGCAGGAAAGATCTTGGATTAAAAACAGCTACCCAAAGGTACAAGTGGTTTGGGGGGGTCAGATTGTGGGTACAGAGTCGCTTTAAGAAAAAAAAATCAGCCAGTGTTGGAAAGTGCTTGAGATTTGTAAGTTGTTGCTTACAAATCTCAAGCCTTCCAGTACTTATCAGTAGAGATGATCGAACATCAGAAAATCTTCCGCATTTGATTCCCGATGCCTTCCATGTCCATGGGGAATTAGGAGACAGCCCGGGTATCGCCTGGAATTCATCCTAGGTAATTGTCTGCACCCCAGAATTCCAGGCGGCACCCAGGGGGACCCTATGCGTTTTTTTTTAAATAAATAAATAATAAAAAAAAAAACGCATAGGGTCCCCCCTATTTTTATAACCAGCCGGGTTAAAAACCAAACGACAGCAGCCTGGTAACACCAGGGTGGGAAGAGCCATTGGTTTAGGCCCTCCCCAGCCTAAATCTTACCAGCCTGCTGCCGCCCGGTCCAGGAGCGCCAATTTTGACGCTCCGGGACCACTGGCACCCGGCCCTTCCCAGTACCCCTGGTGGCATTGGGTACTGAGGTAATAATAGGGGGTTAGTGTTAGCCATTTTATACCGGCTAACACTAGGCCCCAACTTAGTAATGGATTCCGTCTATTAGACGGCTTCCACTACTAAGTCTATAAAGTAAAGAAATAAAGACAAGACACAAGTTAAAAAAAAATTTTATTCAAATAAAAACACCCCCACACCCCTCATTGATCATTTTATTAAAAAAAAAACATAAAAAAAACGCTGGTCATCGACGTAGTCCACGGAATCCGATGTAATCCACAGGATACCGATATCTGAAAAACAAAAAGGGAGAAACACACAAAAAACACACAAACAGGAGCACAACACCCATCATTGTGAGCGGTGTTGTGCACCTTACAGTATGCAGCATCTTTACAGATCGCTGCTTACAGTCTGGCCCCCAAGGGGTTAAGGGAGGATGTATTGCATCCCCCTTAACCCCTTGGGGGCCAGACTGATGTCAGACTGCACCCATCCCAGCAAGGAAGGGGTTAACTGACCCCCCCCTTCCTTGCTGGGAGGGGTGCAGTGCTGGGGAGGGGGTGGGGAGAGCTCTATACTCACCCCGATGTTGCCTCTTCGCTGGTCCGCAGCACAATGAAGTCACTGTGCTGCGGACCGGCTCATTATATGTGCGCTGAGCCGATCAGCCAATCAGCTGAGCGCACATATAATTCTAAATGTTTCTTCTAATAATGCTATTGTGATAACATAATTAGAAGAAACATTTGATGTTTTCATTAAAGTAAAGTGATGATTAGTACAGAAAGCTCTATTGCCGGCAATATGAATTAACGGCTTATGGAGCTTCCTGTACTAATTAATATTTAATTAATAAAACACAATTTCGTTGAAATAAATTCAGTTTCGTTGGTCAATAATTAAATTCTAACGAATCCATCATTGTGCAATTAAATATACTGTCAAAAAATAAATATATATATAAATATACATTTATTTATATATCTATTTTAACAGTATATTTAATTGCAAAATGATGGATTAGTTTAAATTTAATTATTGAACAACGAAAGGCACTTTATTACAACGAAAATGTGTTTTATTATTTTAATAGATTAACCATGAGAGACATCGGCATTAGTGCAGAGGATCGCAAACCCCGGTAATAGCAATTCATGTAAACTGTTTCCCTGCTTTCCCAGATGCATCCAGAGGTGTTTGCATCACTTTCTTAAGATTTTATTTGTTATTTTTAGTTGAACCAGATTTCCAAGTAAATGACCATATGTTTTGAGCCGCATGTCTATTTTTTCCCACGGCCGGAGTTTCATCCGCACATTTACAGCCACATAAAAAATACAGCCGCACAGTTACATAGTGTGAACCTAGCCTCAGAATGGAAAGAATACCACTTCCTGCAGGACATACAGCTAATAAGTACTGGAAGACAAGATTTTTTTAATATAAGTATATTACAAATCTCTGACACTTTCTGGCACCAGTTCATTTGAAAGAATTTTTTTCTTGAACTACCGCTTTAACCCCTTAGTGACCGCCATGCTGCCGTTCACGGCAGTCACTAATAGGCTTTATTCCGATGCGTACGCCTTTTAACGGTGGACGCATCGGAATAAATTGCCGCCCGGCGGCAGCAGCAGGGCGGGGATCAGCTGTCAGTGTGACAGCTGCCCCCCCCCCCCGAAACTGCCCGGAGCGGAGGATTCTCCATTCCGGGCAGTTTACCCCGTTAAATGCCAGTGTCAAGGCATGACAGCGACATCTAACGGGTTCCGGTGGGTCCCAGTCTGCGTCACTTACCCAATGGGTCACTTACCCGATCGCAAAGTCCCGCGGCGCCGTCCGGTGTCCCGATGTCTCCATGGTGATCCCAGGGTCCTAATGAAGGCCCCCGGGCTCACCATGGAGATGCCTCATTCTGACACGGGTGGCCGGGCTGAATGCCTGTCAGCATGAGGCATGATTCAATACATTGCAGTACATTAGGTACTGCAATGTATTGTATCAGTGATCTAAGTTTTTTACAATAGTGTACAGTAATGTACACTAGTGTAAAGGTAAAAAAAGTAAAAAAAAAAACGTGCACCAAACACAACACAGCCCCCAGCCCCCCCCCCAATAATAAAAATGCATTACGACCCCATCTATAAAACTATATCAATAATTATAACGCACGACACACGCTGTAAAAAGAAAATAAAAAAAAACAGTACCAGAATAGCTGTATTTTATCAATCCGCTTTAGAAAATACGTCATAAAAGAGATCAAAAAGTCATATACATATAAAAATTGCTATCAATAGAAACTAAAGATCTTCCCGTAAAAAATAAGCCAAAAGGGAGCTCTGTCGCGCAAAAGATAAGAATGCTATGGATCTTACAATGTGGTGACAGTTTTTATGGGTTTTTGCTAGGAAGATAGTTTCTATTGCGCCAAAGTGGTAATAGTTAAAAAAAAACCTACACAAATGTGGTATCGCCATAACCGTAGTGACCGAGAAAATACATGTATTATGTTATTAGTGACTGCCGATACAGATTTTTACGGCGATCACTAATGGGCTCTACAGTATTCTGCTGCCATCAGCTCTTTATGGCAATGGTGCAGAATAGTGCAGCGGCGCTGGTAAGGCCCGCAGCCCTCTCCTCTCAGCTATCGGAGGTAGCTGAGGGGTTGGGGCAGAGTGTGGGCTCAGTCCTGGACAGTCCCCTCATCGGCGATCTCAGTTATAACGAATAACGAAGGCCACCGGCAACGGGCATTGCCAGCGCAGCTGAACACTTTCATCTCTTCTCACCGTGAATCCACAGGGAGAGGAGATGAGAACATGTCCCCCCCTGTCCCCAGAATTAACCCTAGTGATCTGGTCACTGACCCTCCCTGGGCGGCCATCTGATCAAAGACTCTGTTCACAGTGATGGATTCCTAAAAATGATCAAAGCTCCATTCTCTCCACCATTGGAGGTGGCGGAGAGCATGGGGCATTGATCGGGCACCACCCGTTGTGGTCCCAGTACAAGCAATCAGCGGTATATACTATATACCGCTGATCGCTTGTTCTGTCACCAAAGTCAAGTGCCCCGGATTACCTGTAACCACCCCAGATTTCCCGTCACCACCCCAGATTGCCTGTAACCACCCCAGATTGCCTGTAACCACCTCAGATTGCCCGTAACCACCCCAGACTGCCCGTAACCACCCCAGATTGCCTGTAACCACACCAGATTGCCCATAACCACCCAGATTGCCCGTAACCCCCCCAGATTGCCTGTAACCACCCCAGATTGCCCGTAACCACCCCAGAGAGCCCGTAACCACCACAGATTGCCCGTAACCACCCCAAATTTCCTGTAACCACCGCAGATTGCTCGCAACTGCCCCAGATTGCCCGTTACCTCCCCAGATTACCGTCACCACCCCAGATAGCCAGTGAACACCACCAGATTGCCCGTTACCACCCCAGATAGCCAGTGAACACCCCCAGATTGCCCATCACCACCCCAGATATCCAGTTAACACCCCCAGATTGCCTGTAACCACCCTATATAGCCAGTTAACACCCCCAGATTGCCCATAACCACCCCAGATTGCCGTAACCACCCCAGATTGCCCATAACCACACCAGATTGGCACAGACTGCTCGTTATCACCCCAGATTGCCCATAACCACACGAGATTGCCTGTCACCACCTCAGATAGCCAGTAAACACCCCGAGATTGTCCATTACCACCCCAGATAGCCAGTAAACACCCACATATTGCCTGTAACTAAAATGACACTCCTCTTCTGAGCCCGGCTGTGTGCCCATACAGTGGTTTATGCCCACATATGGGGTACCATTGTACTCAGGGGAACCTGAGTTACAAATGTTACAAATGTTAGGGTGCTTTTTCTCCCCTGTTCCTATTGAAATTGAGAAATTTCAAACTAAACAAACAACATTAGCAGAATAATATAAATGCATATGTATAGAACCTATCGCCCCTCTCCTTCCCTGTATCCATCCCCTCCTTGGTTGAACTTGATGGACATGTGTCTTTTTTCAACCGTATTAACTATGTAACTATGTAAGTTATTGGAAAAATTTAATTTTGTTCATTTTTAAGGTCTAGTTTTTAATACTTTCCTCCAATACCTGTGGGGTCAAAATGGTCACCACACCCCAAGATGTATTCTTTGAGGGGTGTAATTTCCAAAATGGGGTGACTTTTGGGGGGGTTCTATTCTGCTGACACTACAGGGGCACTGCAAACGCACCTGGCACTCAGAAACTTCTTCAGAAAAATCATGCACTGAAAATGCTAATTGACGCTCTCTTCCGTCTGAGCCCGGCTGTGTGCCCATACAGTGGTTTATGCCCACATATGGGGTAATGTTCTACTCAGGAGAACCTGCGTTACATATATTGGGGTGAGTTTTTTCCCCTGTTACTCGTGAAATTGAGAAATTTCAAACTAAACTAACAAATTATTGGAAAAATTCAATTCTTTAATTTTTACTGTCTTATTTTGAATACATTCCTCTAATACCTGTGGGGTCAGAATGGTCACCACACCCCAAGATGTATTCTTTGAGAGGTGTAATTTCCAAAATGAGGTGACTTTTGGGGGGGGTTCTATTCTGCTGACACTACAGGGGCGCGGCAAACGCAACTGGTGCTCAGAAACTTCTTCAGCAAAATCTGAACTGGAAATGCTAATAGGCGCTCCTTCCGTTCTGAGCCCTACTGTGTGCCCATACAGTGGTTTATGCCCACATATTGGGTACCGTTCTACTCAGAAGAACCTATGTTACATATATTGGGGTGAGTTTTCTCCCCTGTTCCTCGTGAAATTGAGTAATTTTAAATTAAACAAACATATTATTGGAAAAATACTATTTTTTCATTTTTACTGTCTTATTTTGAATACATTCCTCTAATACCTCTGGGTTCAAAATGGTCACCACACCCCAAGATGTATTCTTTGAGAGGTGTAATTTCCAAAATGGGGTGACTTTTCGGGGGGTTCTATTCTGCTGACACTACAGGGGCATTGCAAACGCACCTGGTGCTCAGAAACTTCAGCAAAATCTGAACTGGAAATGCTAATAGGCGCTCCTTCCGTTCTGAGCCCTACTATTTGCCCATACAGTGGTTTATACCCATATATGGGGTACCGTTCTACTCAGGAGAACCTGCGTTACAAAATTTGGGGTGCATTTTCTCTCATGTTTATTATGAAAATTAGATACTTTAATCTTAACAAATATATTATTGTAAAATTTCTATTTTCCATTTTTTCCCGGCCTAACTGTGAATACTTTCCTCCAGCCCCTGTAGGGTCAAAATGCTCATTATACCCCTAGATTAATTCTTTAAGGTGTCTAGTTTCCAAAATGGGGTCACTTATGGGGGTTTCCAGTATACAAGCCTCCTAAGTCAACTTAAAAAAAGAACTGGTCCTTAAAAAAAATCAGTTTTGGAAATTTCATGAAAATTTGATAATTTGCTGATACATTTCTAAGCCCCGTAACACCCTAAAAAAGTGAAATATGTTTACGAAATGAAATCAGAATAAAGAGGACATTGATAATGTGACTTACTAACTAATTTTTGTCATGTGACTTTCTTTTTTGAGAAGCAAAGAATTTCAAAGTTCGTAAAGTGCAAATTTTTAATTTTTTTTTATATTTTGATATTTTTCACAAAAAAACACAAAAAAACAAGTCAGTGACCAAATTTTCCACTAACATAAAGTACCATATATTACGAAAAAACACTCTCAGAATCGTTAGCATACGTTAAAGCATCACTGAGCTATAAGCGCATAAAGTGAGACAGGTCAGATTTTGAAAAATGAGCCTGGTCATTAAGGCCCAAATAGGCTTGGTCCCTAAGGAGTTAACCCCTTCACAACCAAGGACGTGACTGTACGTCCTCGGCCGGGTAGGGGAGTTCAGAGCAGGGCCGCACAGCGACCCCGCTCTGAAGTGCCACGATCCTGGGTGCTATTAATAGTCCGTGGTCCAATTGCCGCGCCCGCTAATGAGCCATTTAGATGGCGATGCGATCACGAAGCAGCGATCCGTCTAACTGATTCCCGGCTTGGTATTCTGTTGATATGGTCTGCAGCAGACCAGACCAATAGAGCACCGATCTAATGGATCAGTGCTTTATTATATACTCAGCATTCATCTCAATGTACAAAATGTACACAATGTAGCGTCTATAAAATAGGAATCACCTTGACAAAGGGGGTGTGACTTAAGGTTAAAATACAGAAATAAACATGTGACACTATGAGCCAAAAGTGCACCAGAATCCTGATAAAAGATTTTGACATAGTTTAAGTAGCTTTGTAGATTTGTTTTATCTAAGTCTGGATAATTCTGTTAGGCCCCCTTCACATGTCCATGGCCATGGTCGGAAAACACTGATCTAGGAGACTTTCAGGAGGCTTCAGGAAACCATCAGTGTTTCCTGACCATAAAAACAGAGGAGTTAAAAAAAAAAAAAAACATCCTCTGACTTCGGGCTTTGGGCTTTGCAAGCAAACAAGTGAATGTTGCCTTCAAACAGAAGAGTGAATGACAGGATTGGGAGCCACTGGCTCCCAGCCGTGTCAAACACAGCACCAAATTTAACTATACAGTATGTGTTCCTGATTAGGAGTGTGTACAGTTAAAGGGCCAATGTCAGCAACTGGTGACATTTGCTTCTGTTCTTGCTCTGGCCCAGGCTGCTAAGCAATGCATCCAGAATTCCGAACAGTTTTAAGATGTACATCCAGAGCTGTCTGTTATTCCAGATGCCCCCATAGGGCTCTATCGGGCATCCATGCTGGAATTCAAGACAATTATAGAATATGTCCTATAATTTTTGGACATATTTTCTGTCACGGACACCCATCAGAAAAAGATTCTGAAGGTTGTCTGTGCCCAATAGAACCCTATGGGTCAGGAAATCTATCTGGATTTTCTCATGTTCCTGTGTGAAGAGGCCTTAATGGTTGGATTAAACCTAAACACAAAATAATGTGACAGATTTATCAAACAGAATAGGTCAATGTGGTAAATCTGGTGCATTCTTGGAAAGCTAAGCTTAGACCAACTATTATTATTTTTACACTATTTACACTATTATAAAAAATTTTCACATCTAAGAATCAGGCAGTTTTAGTAATTATGGGCCTCTGTGCTGGGACACATCTGCTCTGCCCACAATGTTGCTGTCACAGAACGTGTGCTAAAAATCCCATAGCTTTATGCCCCTATTCCACGAGTCGTTTGGAGGAGCAAACGAGCGCTATTAGCGCTCGTTTGCTCCTCGTTCCCCGCTCGCTGCCGCCGCTATTCAACGCGGCTGCAGCGAGCGGGTGAGTGCGGGAGGGGCTGATCGCTGATCGTCCGGGCAGCCCATAGGATATAGCAGCATCTGCTGCCGACGCTCCTATTCAACGGAGCGACAGCAGCAGATCGCTGATATATCAGTCGCTTGTTTTTCAACATGTTGAAAAACAAGCGACTGCAACGATCAGCCGACATGAACGATGTCGGCTGATCGTTGCACTCTATTCCACGGGACGAATATCGTTCGTAGCGGCCGATATCGGCCGAATACGAACAATATTGCTCCTTTAAACGACCCGTGGAATAGGGGCTTTAGGGTTAGTTGGTTCCAAAAAAAAAGGAGATGGGTTTAGGAGCAGCTAAAAATCGAGTGAAATGTCATTGTGTGCACAGTAAGTGTGTGATACTCTCAAACAAGAGTTATGCCCTAAGATAGAGAGGGTTGTGAATGGTCTGCATGAGAGAAAAGTCTAATGCAGAATGGCTGTACCGATAAAGCTGTTGCTCAGCAGATATGCCAAAGAATGAGAGCTTCCAGAGGAGAAACTGAGGTCTTACCACAGCCAAGGGGCTGTGGATAGAATATGAGAAGGTCTGCAGAGGTCAGAGCTTTAACAAGAGCATAAACATGGAGAACAGTAATGTGAGACTGGAATGGGTGGAGAAGAGACATTACAGAGAAAACAAAGCAGTAGAGCAATGGAAGCAGAAAATATATCCAGGTGGAGTATAGGCTTCTACAATGGGTCCTATGGCCAACCAAGCTCCAAGTCAATAATTGTAAACTGTACTTTAAGAGACTTAAGTGCACTACTTAAGAACCACCAACTGGAAGTGCCTGCCATACCTCTCATCTGCCTCTTCTTACAGCTTTGACATAGGTTAAGAGCACTGGCGTAGCTAGGATTCAAGGGGCCCCAAAACACAAAAGTGTACGGATCCCCCCCACACACACACACACACACACACAACACAAAGCACTACATATATATGCAGTATATATACAATATTCTGCCTGCAGCTACAAGAGTGACTGGTTCCGAAGAACGGAGGTCAGGGGTCATCATTGCACAAGCAGTGAAGTAGAAATCTCCCTGTCTTCTGCTTTTTTACCCTTTTTGGTGTTGCAGCATGTAAGTGAACTTTGGGTCACTTACACACTGCAGTACATAAAGGGTTAAGCAGAAGGACACAGGACGGTTTTTACCCTCCCTGTGCATCCCCTGTGTTGAAACATTGTCTCTGTTGTGGATGGTTTTACTGTCAGTGTCGGAAGGGCCTGTAGCTATCGTGGAGACAGGTCACGTTTTGCCAAGGGAAGGCCCAGGCGCCCCTGTTGCACAGGCCCCATAGCAGTTGTGTGGTTTGCCTCCATGGTAGCTATGCCACTGGTTTAGAGTGCATTTTGTACCCACTTTGCACCACACTCACTTGAGTCTACAGTCTTTTATGGCCAAGCACCAACGAGCCACCTCTGTTACTGCACTGTGCAAACTACACAGTAATCGCCGAAGCACTACTGCACTACCTAAGATTCCATTTACCTATTTTTCTTTCCATTTGTGTATGGCCTGTCCTGTGGCCTCAAACAACTCTCTGCTCTTTGAAAGCAGAGAGACAAACCAGAAGGGTAAAACAGTACAACAGAGGAGACGTAGACAAGATAATTAAAGGACATCTAGAGAGGGAAAGAAGGTCACCCCCCCTCGCATAGGGGCAAGCTATGACGACAGTTTGCTTATTATTAAATGACTTGCAGACCATTATAGTAGATAGTAACTAAACTGTTACAATATTTGTTTTTCCAAACTGGAATTTTTGCTCTTATTTACGTGAACATTTTCTCTGCATTTTACTTTTTAATTTGGAAAACACATTATTTCCACTGCTTAGACAAAGATTAGTTATATGAGAGGCTGGAAATGACCAGTGATGTTAATTTAAAACAACCCATACTACTAAGAAAAAATGTGGCATGCTGTCTACGTGAGATTTATTCCCTTTGTCAATCCTCTAGCTTTTTTTTAAATGCTAATGATGGTGCTACTAATAATAATAATGTTACTGATAATGTTACTGATAGTAATATAGCACAGCATCAAAGATCTACAGAATTTTCACGTCCCAGTATACCCAGAAAGCATGTGAGAATGGTGTCTATTGCGATGATGTAAAAGAGTACTCCAGGATCAGCAGATAATGTTTATTGAAGTGTTCATACTCATATCTTACAATGTATTTATTTTCTTTTTACTCAAACCCTAAATGATGTTTTGGGGACTATAGGGGTTTGCATATTTGTTAACTTGAAGGATAGTCATGGGGGGAGATTTATCAATCATGGTGTAAAGTGAAACTGGCTCAGTTGCCCTGAGCAACCAATCAGATTCCACCTTTCATTTTCCAAAGCGTCTGTGAGGAATGCAACGTGGAATCTGATTGGTTGCTACGGGCAACTGAGCTAGTTTCACTTTACACCATGTTTGATAAATTTTCCCCATAGAGTTCTGTTATGTTAATGGGATATACCAGCTTTGAACAAAGCTATGCTCTATTTTCTATTTGCTCACAATGAAAGTGGGTCTTTTACTAAGATCCCTGCATCCACTAAGGAAAAAGATGAATATTTACATTTAGGCTTTGTTCACACACAGTATTTTGGTCAGTACTTCTATCAATATTTTAATCAGTATTTGTAGCCAAAATCAGAAGTGGAAATGACAGGGCAAAATTATAACTGAAAGATTTGCACAGTTTCTGTGTTTTCAACCCACTCCTGGTTTTGGTTGGAAAAAAAAATACTGACCAAAAGACTGATGAAAATACTATGTGTGAACATACGATTACAGTGGTTATTTTTATAGCCTTTACAATGCCCAGAGAACACCCTTAATATAATGTAAACCTTTAAATATATTTTCTGAAATGGCCACTAAATCATTAAAGTGTACCCGTTGTTATAACTTTTAAAATCTAAAAACAGTAGATGTGAAATAAAGCAAGTTTGCAATGTACATTCTATATATATATATATATATATATATATATATAGGTCCGAAGTCATCTTCTCCCTGACCTAAAACTTTCTTTGTGTTCATGTACGACTTGCAGTACATGTATACACCTAATGGTGTGTTTACACAGACAGATTAGCTGACAGTTTTTTCTAAGCCAAAGCCAGGAATGGATTTCCTGGCTTTTCCTTTATGACCTGTTCTTTGTTTACAGTCTGTTCTTGGCTTTGGCTTCAAAAATCTGTCAGATAATCTGTGTGTGTAAACACACCATTAGTGTAGTGTGTGTGTGTGTGTGTGTGTTAACCTTTTATTTCTTGACAGAACTTGGTATACATTACATAGGCACAAACATCTATATTTGTCAGCCTGGTCTAGATGAAGCAGAAAAGGAACGGGAATGTTGAAAGTTTTAGAAGACGTCTTGTATGAGTCATTAGGTTTAACTACTCTGCTATCAATTATATGGTCTGCAGAGCATCTACAGTATGCAGAATTTTTTATCTCCCACCATATAGCTACTGTATGGAGGTACCATGCAATATCTTAATATATTCCATATTTACATACCATTTCCTATTTTATTTCCATTTCCTTTTATAAGCACGCCCACAAATATGACAGTGACCAGACAACTCCACCTACACCACTAGACTCTGGAGCCCCGGTGCTTTATTTTGCAATAACATCTCATATTTACTTAAAAATGGTTCCAAGCCTGTAAACGGATATTTATCTATGTTCCCATAAAACAAACATGTTCCCATTAAAATCTGCCATCCTCACTGCCAAAATTAGGGACAAAAGAGAGCAGTAATGAAAGAAGAAGGGAACAAAAACTGTCTTTTGCTGTAGGGTTTGGTACTTGTAGTATGGAAAAGACAGCCAGTTAGTTTAATTGTAAAGAAAATTTAAATAATGTTTTTGGAAACTTTTTTCTCTTTAAATTAAATCTAATCTGGTGACCAACTGTGGATGCAATTTTTGACAGATAATTACCCACAATCCTTCTATTACCGCAATGCTTTTGTTTAGTTTAACAATGCTGCCAATTATGTTTTTGTGGGCTCACAAAAGACATGGTGATATATTCAGAAAACAAAATTAAGAGGGGTGGATGGGAAAGTCTTGTTGTAGTTTTCCTATCTGCAGAGTTATATAGATTTTGTTTAATTTTCATATGGTTAATTGTATTCGTTAGAAAAAAAAAATGAAACAACATCTAGCCTATTTATCGAATCGTCTTATTTGTGTTCTGTTATACATTGATATTTTGCACGTCAATAGCATCCCATTTCATTAGGTATTAAATGTTAAACTCATTGTCAATGATTTATATCTGAGCATTTCATGAATATAATTTATAAATGACCTTGCTGTGGCTTGTGGTTAACTCCTTCAGGACAAGGTGAAAGGTTATAACATTCATATGTAAGCACCATGCATGGTGTGCACTGTTATTAACATGATTTTTTATTATACAGTGAATTATAGTGACATACCAATACCCTCATAATATTCAACTTTTTATTTCAGAAACACATGGTTACTTTTTTAATGTTTGGGATTGATGAGTGCCTGGATTTTGGGGTGATTTTTTTTTCCTTAAATGCAGACTCTGTATATCATGCTGCTATTATAATCACTGTTAGGGTATGCTTAAACAAGCATCCAATATATATATATATATATATATATATATATATATATATATATATATATATATATAATTTTTAATTTTTTATTTTTTATTAAAAGATTAAAAAATGTTGGAAAACAAAATTGGAAAAACATATTGGAAAATTGGAAAACATATGTCAGTTTAAATGTGGCTTATAATCATTATTATTATTGTTATTATTATTATTATTATTATTATTATTATTATTATTATTATTATTATTATTATTATCATTTAACATTTATTAGAGAACTAAACTGTACAACACAATTCTCTACCAAAGGAAATCAGTAGCAGGACATAATTAGAAATATAGTACAAAATGAAGATTTTTTCCCACAGGTAGATGGGGCACAGAGAATTGGTGATCATGCAAATAAGAGAGTAATAGGCTATGTTCCCACTATGTACAAAAAACAGAAATGGCTTCCGCTTTTATTATTTAAAAAGACATCTGATTTTGCTGCTATTTAATAGACTTCAATTCAATGCATTAAATTCAATGGGATGACAGACATCCAATGCACACAGTGTATTAAATAACAGACGTGCATAGATGTCAAAATAATGATCACGACAATTATTTTCGGACATCTTTTTCAAACACTGGACGTTATTTTTTAGTTGTTCACACCCACAGTTTTTCTCTTTTTACCATCCTTTTAACCATTTTTACTATTCAATATTCAATGGACTTTTCAATTAAAGACACACCCAAAGGTCATTAAGTCCACCTAAACTAGAATAACGTACGAACAGCCATCATTGCACATGAGGTCAAACCAGCAAAATGAAAAAAGTCATTTTGAACCTTAAAATGTTGGACATCATTTTTTATTTTCAAAAATGGAGAGGAAAAAATGTTGTGTGGACATATCCATAATATAGAGAAATGATATTGATAAACAATATAACACTAGTAAACACAAACCAAAAAACAAGAATACAGTCTACGCAAAAATCATATCATCAAGTACAAAGAGAAGGAAACAATGAGAAGTACAGTAACTTAGTAGTGAGGAGGTACACGCAAGAAAGGAGAACATTTTACCCATTTTAATATGAGTCCTCATAGGAAAATTAAAAAAGAGATTGTACAAGAAAAATTAACTTTTCCCCTATCCTATAAATACCGGAAAAGTAGGAAGTTGTGGGGAGATTATGAATAGAGCCACGGGTTCAGCCAACTGATACGCAACTCTATTCCCAGTACGTTGGAAGAGCGATGAACTCGGCTCTTTTCATCGGCTCCATAGAAATATATAGAGCCACGGATCACATGCCAGGCCCGCGGCTCTATTCATAACCGACGGAGCCTGATACAGAGATCAGCGAAGGGTACAGAGGTCAGACCCCCGCGACCACTTATTTTTCCCCTATACTGTGGACTTTTCCTGGACAACCTCTTTAATCAAGATGCTGTACAGCTGTTGGGTTCACAGAAGTCCTATATTTTGTCATATTTGACAGGGCAACATTGAGCCTCATATGTAGGCTTATATAGGGACAACTAGCCATCCACATAGGGTAAGCCATGTTATTGGTGTAATACTGCAGTAACCACATCAGAGATTTCCACAGAGAGCCCCTCAAAAGGCACCAGGTCCTCCACTATCAAAGTAGACAAACCTTGGGGTCCCTCACCCATGGTAAGGCTACTCTGTCTCTTCTAGGAACTCAATTATTATTACCTAGTAAGCAAAGGATGCCACTACCTGGGCAAAGTTGTTATTGAAGTTTGGTTTCCATTAAATGGGAGCGGTGAATGGGAGCGGAGCTGCAATAACCAATCTTGGTAATTACACAGTGGACAGAGATGTCCACTTCGTGCTCTGATTTACTATGCACACCAGTACAATTCTGGCAAACAGCTGATCAATGGGAGTGCTAGATGTCAGACCCCTACCTATCTGACCTTTCTTGAGGATAGTCTAACAATAAATTTTACCTAAAAAACCCTTTAGACTTACCCTGGTCATAGAATGATGCATGGAAATACTACTTGTTACTGAAAACATAATAACCATGACATAACCAGGATCGATTTTGGAAGTACGGTAACCAGTAAAGGTTCCTTTTTTTATATACATAAAGTACAATAAAGTATGTTGGGGATTTGAATAACTTTTCATTATATAATGAATAAGCTTTAGCTCCTGAAAAAATACTAGAAATGCACTAGGAGGCTTTACCCATCAAATTACTCTTCTTTTTTATGCATCTTTGCAAAATGTTAACACTTTACTATGTAAGTAAAAAAAAATAATATTTATTTTTGTTCTGACCTGAGTTATCTCACCAGTAGGTTAAATACAAGAATCCAATCATTTCTCTGAAATCATTAAGAATTAAGAAAATTGTATGATTTCTTTAATATCAAAGACTACATTTAAAACACTCGGCTTTTACAATTTAAGCTGCCCTATATGGAAATAAGACATGTGACCTTGGAGCGCATCATAAAATTAGGTTCAGGCGATGTTCACAAACAGCAAAACAGCGGCCGCTGTCTGGGATCTTCAACCTAAAGTGAACATCACTTTACTTGAATTGGAATGCGGGCACATTAGGGTGTGCCCACACTCCAATTAGCCATAGCATACAATGTAAAGTATGGCCAGGAGCTGTACCTTAAATTGTGTGCACAGTCTATTTTGTGCGGCCACTGTTCACAAAACAGATATGGCAGTTTTCTGTGCAGCTGCATGGAATCCCAGCTGTGTATACACTGCGGCCGGGATTTTATAGGGGTTAATGCGATCAGCTGCTGTGATTAAACAATGGCTGTTGTTGCAAATGCGCAACAACTGCCTTTGTTTAACCTTTAGAAGACTGGGCCAATTTCAATTTTTGCGTTTTCGCTTTTTCCTCCTTGTGCTTAAAAGGCCATAGCACTTGCATTTTCCCACCTAGAAACCCACATGAGCCCTTATTTTTTGCGCCACTAACTGTACTTTGTAATGACAGGCTTAATTTTAGCATAAAGTACACTGCAAAAAAAATGTGTGGTTAAATTTTTTTTTTATTTGTTTTTTATTTGTTTTTACGCCGTTTGCCCTGGGGTAAAACTATCTTGTTATATATGTTCCTCAAGTCATTACAATTACAATGATATGTAACATGTATAACTTTTATTTTATTTGATGGCTTTTGAAAAATTCAAACCATTTTTAAAAATATATGTTTCTTAAAATCGCTCTATTCCCATGCTTATAGTGCTTTTATCCTTTGGTCTATGGGGCTGTGTGAGGTGTCATTTTTTTGCGCCATGATCTGTACCTTGATTGCACATATGCAACTTTTTAATCGCTTTTTATTACAATTTTTCGGATTTGATACAACCAAAAATGCACAATTTTGCACTTTGGAATTGTTTTGTGCTTACGCCGTTTACTGTGCAGGATCAGGAATTTAATAAATTAATAGTTTGAGCGATTACGCACGCGGTGATACAAAACATGTTTATTTATTTATTTACTTTTATTTATAAAATGGGAAAAGGGGGTGATTCAAACTTTTATTAGAGGAGGGTTTTTTCTTAATTAATAATAAAACATTTTTTTTTTTTACACATATACTAGAAGCCCCCCTGGGGGACTTTTAGTATATGCACACTGATCTCTCATAGAGATCTATGCAGTATAGTAATACTGCATAGATCAATAAGATAGGCATTCTATTGCTTTCGGCTGCTGCAGCTGAAAACAATAGAATGCCAAGCCGGGATTAGCGCCATTGCGGCGCAGACCCCGGCCAGTAATAGATGCGGGGATTGCTCCTCCGCTACAACACAATCCCCCCCCCCCCAACTAGACACCAGGGAAGCGGAAAAGCTGCTTTTTAAATACAGATGTCAACTTTGACAGCTGCATTTAAAAAGCTAATTAGCGAGCACGGCGATCGGACCGTGCCCACTAATAGCCCGGCTGCCATGTTCCTCTCCAGCAGCCACACCCCGTACAGCTTTGGGAGTCGGGTCGTGACTTCACCATGTTATCCAGGAAGTGAAGCATTGATGCAGTAGTAAGTGCAGGAAAAAAAGCACTTTATAAGCATTTCCCATTATAAGTGTATATTGGTGATTTCTATAACTTTTGGGGGACAATACAATACTAAAAAATTTTTGCTGGACTTTTCCTTTAAGTCGGTGGGGGAGTATTATGCATTCTCAGGAGCTTTTTACATGAATGGATTAGATCGAAACCCCCTCCCTTCTGTGACACAGCTCCATAAGAATCAATGGAGCCACATCACAGAAGGGAGATCGTCACACTGGGGGCTGGCGTCAACCCACTGACCAGCATAGACCGTCATCTAGCCAGCACTGATCCATTCATGTAAAAAACTTAAAGCGATTTATCTGATCGCACATTCGTGTTAAACAACTAGGCAATGATCAACACAGGTGTGATGATCTGTGGGAGTATCAGGGTTAACTCTGCACAGCAGTTTTTATATTAGGCTTTATCACTCAGCTCAGCTCATGACTCAGCTTCTGTTATATCACCTTTTTTTAACTCGCTCTTCAACATGCTTAGGGTCAGTTCCCTATTGAGGCATCAGTTATATTACATGGTCTTTATGTGGTGTCCCACCACTGGTGCTGTTTATGGCACCTTAGTAAGTCACTCCCTCAGGTTCACAAGCGTGGAAGATGTAGTATTGTGTTTTCCCCACTAGGTGCCACTACTGTCTCTAGTCAACTTGTTGCACAGCTGAAGTTGCCAAGGGTTAAGCTGTTTGTAAAACATGTTTTATGCTGACCAATCTCTTCAAACTTATTTCTTTTCCTCTCTCTCTCATGCACACTCAGCCCTACTACTCACTAGAGGGTGTAGTTTTAGCCCCGGAAGGAGGAGTTCATTCCTGGTGGGAGGAAGCTGATTGTTAGTAGTTGGAGGTCCAAGCGGACGGATGTGTGAGACACTACTCCGTTACAAAGTTCTCCTACTAAGCACTAAGATCCGTATGCAGTGCTAAGCTCTACTTAGAGGAGAGGTCACCTAGGAAAACCTTTGCCCAAGCCAGGAACCTCTCTAAAAAGAAGCAAGAGGAACTGACCCCAGTAGGACAAGCTACCCTGTAAAGGTCTACGTATCCTACTGCACAGCGCAAGATGACTGGGAAACCTCGGAAGTCTGCTACACCCAGATAAGCGATGATTGGGGCTCGTATTACCCAACTAGGGGGCCTAAGGCAATTCAGAGACACTATTGGAATCCATGAGTACGAGTATCTTTTTATCTCTTCTGTATCTATACCTATTCCGGCAGAGCACATTCACTACTTTGGGCAGGGCTACTCTTGCAACTCCTCTTCTCTATCTCTCTACAAAGCACCTACCGTGTCAGGATTTGCACTGTTGTTATGTCGTGTACTGTTCAACTTTAAGTCATACTACAGTAAAGTATTATATTTTTACTAAACGCACGGGACTCTGGTCTACTCTGTCAGCACCTGCACCTAAACACCACTGTATACTTGGGTTATTTCCCCTTTTCTGTAAGTGGCGGTACCAACAACCCAGGTGGGTTTGCTACCACTACAGGCAACTGTGAAAAGTGCCCAAGTGACCCTAAACACTCCCGGAGGTTACCGACATTTGGGGCAGCCGAAGACCACCAACATCTGGTCTCAAAAGCAGAGTGTAGTAAAACACACACCGGCGGCTGTGCATGACATTTATTCTCTCTAAGCCAGTGCTCTAGCAACAAATTGCACCCAATGAATTTTTGAGGCTATGTTCACACATAGTATTTCTGTCAGTATTTTAGTCAGTATTTTTTCAATCAAAACCAGGAGGGGGTAGAAAACACAGAAACTGTGCAAAATTGGGTCTGTTGGTTCCACTCCTGATTTTGGCTACAATTACTGACAAATATACCGACAGAAATACTGACCAAAATACTGTGTGTGAATATAGCCTGATGGTAGATAATTCAACAGAGCTTTCAGAGAAACTCTTAGGTTTGCTGGGGTGGAGGATGTTTACATCCATATCGCTGACTAGTGCCAAACTGTAAGGTACAGTTGAATAGTTGACAAATATGCTTAATAGGATGCTGTAGTTATCATTTTTACTTGAGTAAATAAAGCACATCTTTAACAGTGCAACCACAACTGTATGGGATCAATATGAGAATTTAAGCAGTCTTTATAATACTTATATTATAACCCAGTTTACCAGAACAGTCCATCTGTAAAAGCAGTATGGGGGAGATTTATCAAACTGGTGTAAAGTAGAATTGTCTTAGTTGCCCCTAGCAACCAATCAGATTCCACTTATCATTCCTCACAGACTCTTTAAAAAAAAGTGAAAGGTGGAATCTGATTGGTTGCTAGGGGCAACTAAGACAATTCTACTTTACAACAGTTTGATAAATCTCCCCCTATGTCTGTATTTCCCTCTATGTTAGTGGCTTCATTCACCATGTGCCCTTTCATAAACACACATACGATTCAGCTCAACCTTGTATTGCCATACACCAGTGAGAAGCAGCTTTTGTGACACGCTCAGGGCCGTCATCAGCACAGGGCTTACCCAGGCAACCATGGGTGTTGCTCCTATTTACACCCTACGTAAAAGTCTGTACTTTTGTGTGATCTTATTGCAGCTACAGTGTTATTAGAGATGACCACTAGATGTTGCTGTATTGTGTAACTAAAGTATGGAAGCTGCGCGGCTGAAGTATCTCAAGGGTTATTTGTATGTGTATGTACCAGATTCTGTTAACCAGTAGGATCCCTCCTTTCTCCTGTCCTATTGCCTCTCTTCTTTCCCCTCTCCTGTTGCACTCTCTCCACCTAACCACAGTGCACCTGACACGTTAAACAGGAAGGGGAGGAGTTCAGGAGTGCGTGTGTTAGTTCTTAGCCAGTACCCCGCATGGGTAGGACGCAAAACAGTCAGCTCTTACCAACGTCTTTCTTGAAGCACCACACAAGCTGTGTGATGCACTGTTAAGCCCTTCAAGAGAGGACTAGCCTACAGATAACCTCAACCCATGCTGAGGACTAGGAGTAACTACAGTGCAGGACAGTATCCGCAAAAGAGCCAAAGAGCTAGGAACTGATCTGGGTAGAGCAAAGTTACGTAAAGTTATGAACTCCATCTCTCAGCGTGGGTGTACTTAGGAAATCCTAACCATTCCGCTCATCCCAGGTAACAGGGTTTAGGGCCTGTGTCACCCATTGGTATGGTTCTGCCGAAGCTAGTGGGCATCAGGTGGTGTGAAGACTATAGGAAAGGTCAAAACACAGGCACAGGTTATTTATTCTTCTTCTTCTTCTACAAGTATTCTTCTCTACACTCCAACATCCCGGCAAAGCACATTACTATTTGGGTTGAGACCCTTACGGCTCCCTCCTCTCTACGACGCTACCTCAGTATAACCTTATCAACTCTACTACATCCTACTCAGCACTTATCACACAGATCTGGTGGTTCTTATTTATTGGAACTGTATCAAGTGCATTTTAAGATTCGTTGTATTACCTGCTGCACATTAACAAGTAGTAAACCAAGTCAAAGTTAGCAACGGAGTCTGTGATTATTCACCACCACCTGCACAGCACTTACACCGCAACCTTGGGACATTTCCCCTTTCTGTGGGTGGCGGGTCCTACCACTATTCGAGAGGGTTACTACACCGCTCTGGCCATCTGTGACTATATCACCTGTGACAACATTATCCCAAGAGACCCTGCAGCAACCTGACAGGACACCGACCACAGGGCTAAAGGGTACAACCGGCCTTAGAGCCCTATTCCACCGGACGATTATCGTTTGCATAATCGTTAACGGTTAACGATCTCAAATGACCGCTATTGCGAAAGACCTGAAAACGTTCACTCATTTCCATGGAACGATAATCGTTACTTATGATCGTAATTGCGATCGTTTTTTTCTTCGCTATTTCTTCGCTATTGCGAACGACCGAACGATGTCTTATTCAATGCGAACGTTTTGCGAACGAGCAACGATAAAAATAGGTTCAGGTCTTATAAACCAATCAACGATTTCTCGTTCGGTCGTTAATCGTTAACTGCATTTCAACCAAACGATTATTGTTTAGATTTGAACGATTTAACGATAATCTGAACGATAATCGTGGAATAAGGCCCTTACACTCTAAAAGCAGGTGTGCCATCACACCTGTGTGCCCCCCAGGCACTGGCGTCATGTGACAAAACCCTAAGGCCTGGCTGTATCTCGTCCATCCACCATAGTAGTGGCGTCACACTTCCACCTAGCAAGTGACGGGCCGTCCCACTGTACAATATCATCTGGGGTCATCACAAGTGCAGTGGCCCCAGCACCTCAAGAGGCCCAGAGGCGAGAGGGGCAGAGGCGGACTTATCACTTGTGCAGCCTGTTCAGCTGCATAGGGCCCAAGCCAATAGAGGGGCTCACCAGCCTCAGATTCTAAAGTGTCAGCTCAGCACGGCACATGTCTGTAGTGGGCCCCCCCAGGCGGTATCAGCACTCAGGAAGAGCGGGCCCCTGCTCCTGTGGGGCCCACTTAGTGACTGGATGCTGTTCCCAGCCGAGGCTGGTTCCCCTCTCCGCCTCTCTCCTCCTGCAGGCTGCTGCTGCTGCTGACAGCCCCTCCCCCTCCTGTATTCCACTGTCCGGCATACCTTGTGTGAGGAGGAGAGGACAGAGAGCATGTGATGACAGGGGCTGGAGGGATCCTGCAGGGTTATGGCTGCCATGGACAGGACAGTGAAGAGCAGCAACAGCAGCAGCTCTGACAGTGAGTGATTATTGACAGTGTGTCTGTCAGGCTTCTGGAAGTTGTAGGAAAGAGGGGGGACTGTGTAAGAGAAAGCACAGAGGATGATGAGGGGAGTTTTGGTATGATGATGGAACAAGAGGATGATGAGGGGAGTTGTGGTATGATGATGAAGGAACAAGAGGATGATGGGTGTGTAGTGGTATGATGATGGAACAAGAGGATGATGGGGGTGTAGTGGTATCATGATGAAGGAACAAGAGGATGATGAGGGGTGTAGTGGTATGATGATGGAACAAGAGGATGATGGGGGTGTAGTGGTATCATGATGAAGGAACAATAGGATGATGGGGGGTGTAGTGGTATGATGATGATGATGATGATGATGATGATGATGGAACAAGAGGATGATGGGGGTGTAGTGGTATGATGATGATGATAATGATGATGATGATGATGGAACAAGAGGATGATGGGGGTGTAGTGGTATGATGATGAAGGAACAAGAGGATGATGGGGAGGTGTAGTGGTATGACGATGAAGGAGCAAGAGGATGATGAGGGATGTAGTGGTATGATGATGATGATGATGATGATGGAACAAGAGGATGATGGGGGTGTAGTGGTATGATGATTAAGGAACAAGAGGATGATGAGGGGTGGTGTAGTGGTATGATGATTAAGGAACAAGAGGATGATGGGGGGTGTAGTCGTATGATGATGAAGGAACAAGAGGACTATGGGGGGTGTAGTGGTATGATGATTAAGGAACAAGAGGATGATGGGGGGTGTAGTGTTATGATGATGAAGGAACAAGAGGATGATGGGGGTGTGGTGGTATCATGATTAAGGAACAAGAGGATGATGGGGGGTGTAGTGGTATAATGATGAAGGAACAAGAGGATGATGAAGGGTTGTTTAGTGGTATGATGATTAAGGAACAAGAGGATGATAGGGGGTGTAGTGGTATGATGATGAAGGAACAAGAAGACTATGGGGGGTGTAGTGGTATGATTAGTGATGAGCGAAAAGTGAGATATTCGAATATTCGATATTCGCACGAATATCCCGCAAATATTCGAAAATTCGATCGAATATTCGATCCCATTAAAGTCTATGGGAACAAGTATTCGATTAGTGAAAAACATCTATTTTACCATTTGGAGGGTGAAACCGGAAGCTGGGGGATTGAACGCTTATCGAATGTTCTTCGAATATTCGCGGGATATTCGTACGAATATCGAATATTCGAATATCTCACTATTCGATCGAATATTTATTCAATCGAACAGTATTCGCTCATCACTAGGTATGATGATGAAGGAACAAGAGGAAGATGGGGGGTGTAGTGGTATGATGATTAAGGAACAAGAGGATGATGGGGGGTGTAGTGGTATGATGATTAAGGAACAAGAGGATGATGAAGGGTGTAGTGGTATGATGATTAAGGAACAAGAGGATGATGAAGGGTGTAGTGGTATGATGATGAAAGGGCAGGAGGATGAAGGGGTAGTAGTATGATGATGGAGGGGCAGGAGGATGAAAGGGGTAGTAGTATGATGATGGAGGGGCAGGAGGATGAAAGTGGTAGTAGTATGGTGATGAAGGGGCAGAAGGAGGGGACAACATGGGGGGCATCTGTAAGGAGGATAAAATGGGGGGGCCATCTATATGGGGGATAACATGGGGGGCATCTATAAGAGGGACAACACAAGGGGGCCATCTATAAGGGGGAAACATTGTGGGGACATCTATAAGGTGGACTACACGGGGGGTGTATACAATAGGGCATGCACAGAGGGGGGCATGTACTGTAAGGGGGGTCATATAGTGTCAGGGCTACCTAAAAAATGAGGGTGTAAAGGGAACAGTACAGATGTGCAGTTTGTAGAGAGATGAGGATGGTGTCAGTGTAAGGAGCCTAATATGTCTGTCTGGCAGATTCTGTGGATTCGTGGCTCGGAGAAGTTCTCATAATGGCCCAGGACAGATGGAAAAGATGAAAAAGGAAGAACTCCGATCAGAAAAGATGTCCCCTGTGAGTCACTTGATATAACTGCACTGTAATTTATATGGTGTATAGATCCTGTGTATAGTGCATCCACCTCTATATGACTGTATGAAGTGATATTGGTCTATGTACAGAGGATTTTATTCAGTAGCAGCAGTGGTGTTAGTCAGTATGTGGTGGTGTTATAGTGCGTTTACACGTAACGATTATCGTGTGAATTTGCGCGATAACGATCGAATTCAAACGATAATCGTACGTGTAAATGCAGCGAACGATCAAACGACGAACGAGAAATCGTTCATTTTGATCTTTCAACATGTTTTCAAATCGTCGTTCGCAAAAAATTTGCCGATCGTTCCGTGTAAACAGTCGTCGCGCGATAGTCCTGCCGCCCGACCCCCGCTCGCAGCCCGGCCCCCCGCTCATCCATAGCCCCCTGCACCGACTTGATCGACACCCCCGCCGCCGCTCTGATCGCCACCCCCGTCGCTCCGTTCGCCACCCCCCGCCGCTGCTCCGATCGCCACCCCCCGCCGCCGCTCCGATTGCCACCCCACCCCTGCCGCCGCTCCGATCGCCACTTCCCCTCCACCGCTGCTCCGATCGCCACCCCCCTGCCACCGCCGCTCCGATCGCCCCAGCCGCGAGCATACGTTACCTGCTCCGCGTAGCAGGTCTTCGAAATCCCCGACTCCCCTCTTCAGTGCATTGATTGGCTGAAGAGGGGAGCCGGGAATTTCAAACGGCTCTTCTTCAGCCAATCAGTGCTCCTCTTCAGCACTGATTGGCTGAAGAGGAGCCGTTTGAAATTCCCGGCTCCCCTCTTCAGCCAATCAAAGCACGGCAGCACTGATTGGCTGAAGAGGAGCCGTTTGGCTGAAAAGATGAGCCAGGAATTTCAAACGTCTCCTCTTCAGCCAATCAGTGCTGTCGTGCTTTGATTGGCTGAAGAGGGGAGCCGGGAATTTCAAACGGCTCCTCTTCAGCCAATCAGTGCTCCTCTTCAGCACTGATTGGCTGAAGAGGAGCCGTTTGAAATTCCCGACTCCCCTCTTCAGCCAATCAATGCAAGGCAGCACTGATTGGCTGAAAAGGTGAACCGGGAATTTCAATCAGTGCTGCCTTGCATTGATTGGCTGAAGAGGGGAGTGGGGGATTTCAAACGGCTCCTCTTCAGCCAATCAGTGCTGAAGAGGAGCACTGATTGGCTGAAGAGGAGCCGTTTGAAATTCCCGACTCACCTCTTCAGCCAATCAATACACTGAAGAGGGGAGTGGGGGATTTCAAAGACCTGCTACGGGGAGGCGGGCTGTGAGCGGGGGGGGGGGGCAGGCTGTGGGCCGGCCGGGCTGCGGATGCGCGATCGCAAAACGATTTTTCCGTACGATATATCGTACCGTCTAAATGCTGATCGTTATGAAAAATGAATCGTTACTCCGACATCGTTAATCGTACGATCGGGACAATTATAGTTTCGTGTAAACGCACCATAAGTCAGTATGTGGTGGTATTAGTCAGTAGCAGTGGGGTGTTAGTTAGTATGTGGTGGTATTAGTCAGCATGAGGTGCAATTATTTGTTACTTGTTATCTGGTACTGGGTTTTATTGGATTTAGTATACTGGATTTGGTCAGTAACAATATGGTGGTGATGGTTGTGGTGTAGCGGTAATATTTCCCCTTGTGTACTGGTAATATTGGCAATATTGGTCTCAGTAAACAGGATTTGGTTAGTAACAGTATGGCGGTAATATGTATGGTGATAATATTATTGGGAATATCAGTCTTTATATATATATTTACCAATAGCATCGAGAAAGGGGGGGCCAAGTTGACCTCTTGCACCAGGGCCCAAGAGACATTAGCTACGCCCCTGGAACCAGACATCATCTTTTAGCTGTAATATGCATAATTACACATACACACACACAAACACACACACACAAACACACAAATCTGCATTATTACATGCAAATACACACCTATGCACATTTACATGCACACACAAAAATATGCACTATTACATACATGCACACACAAATATGCAGAATGACATGCAAATACACACACACACAAATTAGTACACTCACACTCTTCGCAGGGAAACTCCAGGGGGACATGAGGTGCAGTACTTATCTTTGGGACCTCTGCACACAGCCAGGCTCTGGGCCCCTCCTTCTCTTCTTCTGTCCCGACAAGGGAGAAAGCAGCCAGAGAAAGTAGTGAGGTGGCTGGGGAGGGGCCCAGGGGGAGTGAGGAGGGGCCCTGCTTCTGTCTTTACCTGGGACCCTGCCTGTCAGCTGTGACAGGCAGGAAAGAGCAGTACAGCTGTCACAAGCGTCAGTGGGCCCCCTGGATTCTATTTTGGCCTGGGCCCCTGTCAGCTGTATTGCCAATACTGCCATGATGGCGGCTCTGCCTCCAGCTGTTACAAAATTTCAATTCTCATCATGCCTGGGCAACCAAAGCTAAAACTTTGGCTGACCAGACATGATGGGAATTTTAGTTTTGTAACAGCAGGAGAGGGCCTGATTTTGACACCCCTGTCCTAGAAGGATTATCAGTTTAAACAAGGGTTACTTTTTGTCAGTTTTGGATTAAAGTGTACTTGTCATTATAACTTTCAAAATCTAAATCAACAAGGGATGGGATATAAAGTAAGTTTGCACATGACATTTATTATTATTATTATTATTATTATGCTTCAAAGAGATACTCTGATGGGGGGGGCTTTCTTCCGATCTGGCCGGGAAGGAGGTGGCTGAGGGCAACGACGTCCACTCACCTCTCCGGTTCCAGTGGCGGGTCCTGTATCGCGGCGCTCCGGTCCCTGCTGCCCAGCCGCTTATTGGTCAGCCAGTCAGTGAAGGAGGCGGGATCCCACCTCCGTTACTGACTGGCTGAGCAGACTTGAGATGTCACGTCTCGAGCCCACGTCAGAGACCAGGAAGCGGCCGGGCAGCGGGAACCGAAGAGGTGAGTGGTTGTCGTTGCCCTCAGCCACCTCCTCCCCGGCCAGATCAGAAAAAAGCCCCCCGCCTGAGTACCCCTTTAACCCCTTGAGAACAGAGCCTAAAATGACCTTAAAGGGGTTGGCCACTTTATAGTAAAATAGGTCAGTGTACAGTATTAGTAGGAGTACTCTCTGTATATACTGACAGCAGCTCCCTGTGTGCCTCATAGAGCTAATATCAGACTCCCTTCCTCCAGGCTGTGCTGCCCTGCTCTGTGTGGTGTTTTGGTCCATAAGATGGCTGACATGGAGGATCAAGTGACCATGCCCCGCCCCCCCCAGTGTCCACCACTGAGCCTGTATGTGTCTATGGAGGACACAGGGGACAGGGCCTGGTCACATGCTCCTCCATGTCAGCCATTTTATAGACAGAAACAAAACAGAGCAGGGCAGCCCAGCCTGGAGGAGGGGAGTCTGATTTTAGTTCTATGAGGTACACAGAGAGCTGCTGTCAGTATATACGGTGAGTACACTTACTAATACTTTGTACTAACCTATTTTACTATAAAGTGGCCAACCCCTTTAAGGACTGCGCCAATTTACAGTTATGCATTTTCGTTTTTTCCTCCTAGACATCTTAGAGCTATAACTCTTTTATTTTTCTATCTACTGGGCCATGTGAGGGCTTGTTTTTTTGAGGAACAGGTGTACTTTGTCTACCATCTACCATAAAATTAATGACAGAACCCCCATAAATATCATTTATGGTGTGAAATTGGGATAAAAAATGCTATCTGTAATTTTTTGGGGGTCCGTGTTTACGTAATGCAGATTACCGTAAAACTGACATTTTATCTTTATTCTAAAGGTTAGTCTGAATATAGCGATATGCATCTTTACATAGGTTTTCTAATGTTTTACTATTGTTGTAAACAGTAAGGCTATGTTTACATGTCTTATTAGACCGGCCGTTCCGTGACCCGGCCGGTCTCTGCCCGGATCATCCCGGCCGGTACTTAAGTATCGGCCGAAAAGATCATCCAGCGCGCGCCCGCATCAGAACCTCCCACAGCACACTGTGAAGCAAGCGTCCAGAGACGCTCGCTTCATTGTGTGAACTGACAGGGTTTCCTACAATTCAATCAATTGCGGCCGCAGAAAAATGACATGTCAGTTATTTGCGGCTCCCCACACGGGATCCCGGCCGGAGGGTATACAATGTGTATACGCTCCGGCCGGGATCCCATAGAAATGTAGGCAATGTTCCACACTACATAAAGTACGTCCGTTGTTGCCAATGGCAACAACGGCCGTACTTTTATGTAGTGTGAACACAGCCTAAAACTTTTTTTTTTTTTTTTTGCAAATAGTTGTGATTACAATGGCCCCATTGTGACTCCTGTAACGTTTTTATTTTATCACCTACAGGGCTATATGGGGCGTCATTTTTTGCGTCATGATATCTAGTTTTATTTATTATCACATTTGCATACATGGGACGTATTGATCACTTTATACTATTTTTTTATATATATAAAATGTAATAAAAAATGAACAATCCTTGCATTTTTTTACGGCTTTTTGTTCACGCCATTCACCGTGCGAGAATAATATTGGTTTATTTTAATAGATTGGATGATTACGCACGTTATGGTATATAATATGTTAATTAACTTTATTATTTATTGGTGCGTTCACACCTACAGGATCTGCAGCAGATCTGCAGCAGATTTGATGCTGTGTTCAGTTATTTAAATGAAATCTGCTGCAGAAAATCAGCTGCAGATCCTGTAGGTGTGAACGCACCATATGTGTGTTTTATTTATAAAATGGGAAGGGGGGGGGGGATTTTGACTTTAATTGGGGGAGGTGCTTTGGGGCATTTTTAAAAACTTTTATTTATTTATTTTTTCACATATTTTTAGTCCCCCCAGGGGAATATTACATACATGCAATAGATTGCATACACCGATCCCTGTTATGCCATAGCATAGCAGGGATCAGTTCTATCGGCGATCTTCTGTTGCAGACTGAGTAATAAACATATATATATATATATATATATATATATATATATATATATATGTCTGTACCAATTTTACTATAATACAATTTTACAATGTAATATTTATTGAAACAACATCAATACAACATTTCCTATTAACGAAGGGAAAGCTAACTCTATGACTAAGTATCTGACGCTGAACTGTGTACTTTGTAATGGTTTAAGGGTTTCTGACACCACCTAGTGCTCAGAATCAGACAAATCTCTAACTCTTCATACAACGTGCCTGTGTGGCTGCTTTTATTTCGTACACTGGAAATAGTAGAAAGCATGCATAACTTAGCTAAACATAGCAAAATCTGTTGGGGGAAATTTATCAAGGGCTTTGCGTCTATTTTTAAGGTGAAAATTTGGATTTTTCACCCATTTTTGGTCTAAGTTCTATTTATGAACCAACATTCGACAGGTGAATTTCTTAGATACAACTTTTTTTTTTAATCTGCCTGTTTTGACTATTCACCCAAAGGTTCGCATAATCCTGGATTAGTACCCAATTTATCACTTGTGATTTTAAAAAACTTGCACAAACTGGTGCAGCCTTACTGTATGTCTGGTCAGTACCAAGTAAATTTGTTTGCAAATTTGTTTTGAATTTTTTGCGACAATTTTGCAACTATGGCAGTGCTACATTTAAATAAATCAGTCACAAGATATTGGAACAAAAAATACACCAGGAGCCCCCCTATAAATGTCCATATATATATAGTCTCATATAGTCAAATGAAAAGCTTAAAAAAACACCCAATAAGGTTCTCCATGCTCCTATTTTTACTTTATTACAAAAAAAATCGTATATTATTAACAACCTATAGACTACTTTCTCACAGCAGTATTTTACATGACTATCTGTAAACTGGGAGTGTATCAAACACAGGGAAAAAAATTGTATCTATCCTGAGTTCTGGAATTTTTTGTATTTTACAAATACTGATGCAAAATGCAGACAACAATATTGTGTAAACAACTTGTTTCCTTGTTTCCATTGGACTGTGATTGTATGATATATGGCACAAATGTCATTGTCCCGATCACAACCCTGCAACCCATTGTGGAGTTCTTTGTCATAGAAGTCAGATTCCTTCTGAAGGTATCCGTGGCTGTTATATCAGGCAGGCTGTACAAGTAGAATGCTGATCCCACAGTACAGTGCAATATAATAGTATTGCAGTGTTCTGTATAAGCAAACAAAATACAGTGGTGCCTTGGATTATGAGCATAATTCATTCCGGGACCATGCTTGTAATCCAAATCCACTCTTAAACCAAAGCAAAACTTCCTATAAGAAATCACTGATATGCAGACAATTGGGTCCACACCCCAAAAATAATGATTTATTATTCTGAATAACATATAAAACAAATAAAACAGACATTCAGAAACAGCAGAATATGTGATATTATAAGTTACTGTACAGTAATGGAGAGGATGGGAAACACAAGGACTGACAGAGACTGCAGGGAGCATGAAGGAATAAGCAGGACATAAGTGGGCACAGTATAGCAGCACTCTCTGTCCGGGAAGAGAGGGGTTACAGCTATGAAGAGATTACCCCTACAGTCCTGTCCCCTGATGTAAGCCCCAGCCTGCTATGATTTGAAAGGTTTGAAATACAATAAAGGTTTGAAATTACAGGTCAATAAAATATGTAAAGATAACCGCATTGATTGACATGGCGTAAGGCTTGCAGTAAAGCAGAAATCAAACAAGAGAACTTTAAACAAGCCAAAACTTGTGTCTTTTGATATAGGGCAACTACAAAACAAAAGGAGAGATCGTGGCTAGAGATGAGCGAACCGGGTTCGGGTTCAAGTCCATCCGAACCCGAACTTTCGGCATTTGATTAGTGGTGGCTTCTGAACTTGGATAACGCTCACAGGTTGTCTGGAAAACATGGATACAGCTAATGACTATATCCATGTTTTCCACATAGCCTTAGGGCTTTATCCAACTTCAGCAGCCACTGCTAATCAAATGCCGAAAGTTCGGGTTCGGATGGACTCAAGCATGCTCAAGGTTCGCTCATCTCTAATCGTGGCGCTTTCTAGTGTAGTAACCAAGCACAATTCAATGAGGACTAGAAATGGTGAACAGCAATATGCTCACCTGGGTGAGTTGTGCTAAGCATCAGATTGCATCAGGAAGCCTGAGGAAGGCTCTGTCCTATTATAGAGCCGAAACGCATTGCATTTAATAAATTATCACTATATATACACCGCCCGTAGACTTACATTAGGCGGCATCTGGTACTATCTTGTATGCCACCTGCCCTGGACTCATCCAAGGGTTATCCTGTCCCAGACGGCCACTGCTGGGAAAGCTTCACTTTTGATATAGGGGTATTAGCCTGGCTCTTTAAATACTAGACCAGGAGCCGGGACCAGAACATCATTGGTCCGGACTCCTGAGTCTCCTGAGTGTGCAGCTGCGAGTGGCAGCGGTGTCTGCCACTCAGCCTGAGTGTCAAACACTGCTCATCTGAGCGGCTGAGTGAAAGGAGCCCGCGGCGTCCCTGGTTACTAGGAACCTCGTCGGGTATCCGTCACATCACTCAGGAGGACTTCGGGAGATGGAGCCGGGGCCCGGAGGCTGAGGACGGCGCTGGATCCTAGTCAGGTAAGTTCCTGACAGTGTGTTTGCTGAGCACAGGCTGATGATGCAGACAGGGGGCAGGGCATGATCCCCCAATTCCCTGAGTGATCCACCATCTCTGAATGGCCAGAAGCAGGTGCAGCACTAATTTTACTGATTGTGATGGCTGGGGGACTGTGATGATCAGCTGAGTGAAGGCATTGCATTTTGGGAACTGCTCAACCAGGAAGGACAGAAACATAATTCAGAACAACGCCCCCTCCCCCAACCAAATGGATTTTTGGTAGTTTAAAAACTGGGATAGAAAAGTAAGTAAAGCTATATGCTTCTGCAGAAGTTTCATTTTTTTAACCTCTACCTGGAGTTCCCCTTTAACATACAAGACTATAGACTATATTGTGTAGTGAGTAGTTCCAGTGGTGCCATGACATCCCAGGAACCATGGGATAGAGAAGATCACCAGGGGACAAGGATCAGTGACGTCGAGGCTGGGGGGTCCATGACTGGTAACTGTCCCCGTTGTCCTACTTTTTTTTTATCTTGTCTGGACAATCTCTTTTTGGCTATGTTCACACAACGTTTTTTCAGCTTAGTTTAAAATGACGTCCGTCATTTTGAGTCTAAAATAACGGACGTTAACGGACGGATGTTATTTCATTATTCTAGTTTGGGTTACTAATTGCTCTTTGGATGCGGCTTAAGGATCTGTCACCACTCCTGGAAACAAAATAAGAAGTTCCTGCTCCTTTAAGCACTGAGGGGGGAAACATACACTATAGGCCCAGATTTATCAAACTGGTTAAAAAAATAACTAATGTTAACTGCCCAGGGCAGCCAATCACAGCTCAGCTTTAATTTTACCAGAGCTAAAAACTGACCTGTGATTGGTTGCTATCTTGTCTGGACAATCTCTTTTTCTCTATGTTCACACTGTCCGCTGTTTGCAGAAGACGTCTGCAAATAATGATCATGTTCATTATTTTGACGTCTGCAGTAAAAATGTCCAATATTCAATACATTGTGTGCATTGGACGTCCGTCTTTCCATTGACTTCGATGCATTGCCATTGCAGGCAGTTAAATTGCGGCAAATACAGACTTTTTTTTAAATATCCAAATCGGCCGCCTTTTCAATATTCTTGACGTTGTGTGTGAACATAGCCTTTAATAGTATTTTCTTTTTTAGAATTTAAGTGCTTTTTTCCATTTGCTACAATTCTAACATTTTCTCTTCTGTATTTAAAATCCTGTAGAAAATTCTATGAAAAAAATGCCAGAAAATGTATAAACCTAGAGCAGGCTGTGTTGTAACCCCCCCCCCCCCCCCCCAAAAAAAAAAAGAAATAAAAAAAAATAATAATTGTTGTGAATGATATTCATAGTTCTCCCATATTGAGTAATTACACAAATTTTTCAGATGTATTTTTATCTGATAAACTTTATCTGATAAAGAATCTATATATAGACAGCCTCCTCCTATATTTTATAACGCTAAGGTCGCCCAGTGCATACTATCTTCAGAAGTCACTGACGTATGGCGTTCTGCCTTCCTGCAGTCTTTTATTTAAAGGATATCATAACATAATTGGCTTTATTTAGAAACAATAGTACAATTGAGATTGATACAAAGGATCTCAGCATGCTCCAATTAATCCATGTGTTCTGGTACAGAGTTCAGTGTGTAAGTTACAAATAGGGGATACTGTGCATCTTATATATGTGCTTATGTGTCTGTATGTCTCTGTGGGTCTGTCTGTGTATGTAATTAAATAGTTTCAGCTGTGAATCCCTGAGAATTTGGGTAAAAAACAAAAAAGTTGCTCTTGATTACACATCCGGTAAACAATAGAAATGTCTCTCTCCAAGATATTTTTCCCTTTTTATATAATCAGCCTGTGCCTGGTTGGGAATCCCTTTAGCGGCAAATAAATAAAACCAAATAATAATTTTGTCTTGATTACATTTTCGGTAAACATTTGTGCTTTATTAGATTAGATTGAAACAAATTTCCACCCAATCCCTGGAGTAAAAGGAAAGCTGACATTGAACTGAACACTTTGGAAATAATGTTTGTGGGCCTGGCCGACAGACATGGCAGAATGATGGGAACGCTTTGGTGCTTATATTAGAAAACCCCTAATAGTTATGTGTTTGCAGCTACATGAAATCTTATGATATTAATTATATAGCTTTGAATGTGGTAATTCCACTGGATTTTTTTTCTCCTGCCTTAGGCGAAACCTGAAATGGCGCCCCCCCTTGTGCCCACACTCACTCATTACCCACCCCCCAGTCTATTGAAAATCATAAGTAAGGTGTGTGTGCACAAAACCTAAAGCTTATGATGATAAGAACATACTGTATACACAGTCCTGCTCCATCATAATTCTTCCGGGGCAGTGACCACTTGTAGAGTAGTGACGTGTGAAGAATATATCAATACCTACAAAGTGTTTGCAGTCCGGACTTCCTTGCATTCTATGTCTGTGTTCAGCTATCATCTGCAGGTCATGGGGTCAATAAAGCAAATAAAGCAAACAGTATAAATTATGGCCACCCAATAAAATCTGCTGCCCCTACAAACAACTACAAAGCTGCCGCCCTGAGCTATAAACTCATTTCACCTCATGGCAGAAGCAGCCCTGGGTGTAATAGGTAAATTTAGAAGTTTTCATACCTTATTTTATATCATATGTCATGCTGCTTGTTCAAGTAAAAAGTGATCTTTTATCAACTGCAGATTGTGCTAAGTGGGCAGGGCTTCACAGCAACACTTAGCCCCGCCCACAGCCTCACCGTTGGTCCTGCCCCTCCGTGACATCATCGGCACATAAAAACACAGAAATACAGAAACACTGAAAAATGCAACAGGTCACCCCAATGGCAAGATACAGACCCACTACAGACATGAAAATAGTTAAAAGCAGCCCCCCCCCCAACTGCTAAAAAAAAAAATCCCACAAAAATAACAAGGGTTTTGGTTACAATTTGAAAACTGTGTAAACCACCCCACCAAGATAAGGTAGACTCATATCGGGGCAGACCCTACACTGTACTATGGCCTCTCCATGGCATATAATACACCAATAATTGCACCACCTGGGTGGGATGGGTGTAGTGCACGACCAAGTAGAGGCGGCCACTCCCCCATCTGGAACACAGAAAAAAAGACATGTTTGGTCAGCTCTCCTAGACCACCATTCACACTAGGCAGGAGCATGTTGCTATGGATGAAATTGTAAACACAAAAACACTGAAAACTGCAACAGCTAACCGCAATGGCAAGATACAGACCTACCACAGTAATCGGCAAATAGGCCCTGCCCCCTCGATGCCCACTGGTATGGGCCGACCTAAAGGAGGTAGGGCCTAGACCTTTAGGCCAGCCTGTTCCAATGGTCGAATAATGGGCCGGGCCTATGTGCCTATGATGTCATGGAGGAGAGGGGCCAATGAAACCCTGCCCACTGAGCACAATCTGCAGTTGATAAAAGATCACTTTTTACTTGAACAAGCACCATGATGTTCTATATAAAATAGGGTATGAAAACTGTTAAATGTTCATATTACACCTGTGTAGAGAAGTCACAATGCACCACTGTATGTTGAAAATATTGTATCTTGAATAAAGCAAGCCCTGCACAGTGTATCTATGATTAAAGGCCGGTGAGGACAGAAACACGTCAGACTGTGTGTCTTGCATGTTTTTTCTTTGGATTTTGCCATGATTTTTTTAATGTGGACTAAATAAATGGACTTTTTTTTAGCAAGTGCTGACCTCAACAAGTTTCTTCCTATATCTGCGTGTTTGGAAATCAAAGGTCCTCTGGTCGTGCACTATCCAGGTGAGCTGGCTACCCCCATCTGCTTACAAGCCCTGCATAGTACCAGTAAAATGAAGCCTCCCTCACCTTGTGCCCAAAGCTCATCTTGGTTCAGATAAAGAAGACCAGTACAGTATATGTAGTATCACACTGTACTGTAGAGAAGCACTACTAAACAGTTCATGTACTTCACTTACACTGGGGTTTTACCAGTAAAATGGCCACTTTTATTGGTTGCTCATCTACTTATTCACCACCGTAATGCTTTTCATTTACTCTTGGAATTGGCTGGTTCTCACAAAATCAGTGACCCCCCTTCCTTGCTGGGAGGGGTGCAGTGCAGGGGAGGGCTACTCACGCTCCCAGGTCTTCTTTCTTCTTTGCCTTTCTTCTATCTTCTTTCTTCTATCTTCGGATACCGCCCCTGTGAATTCCAATGTAATTACATACTGGCAGCGGGATTGTCATCCCGCTGCCAGTATGTAATTCCCAGCCCCATTAACCCCCACGGAATAATACATTACCGGCAGCGCGATCCGGCCGCATCAGAGGCTCCCGACTCCCGCGCAGCCAATCAGTGCACGCCCACGCTGCAGTCACTGATTGGCTGCGCGGGAGCCGGGAGCCTCAGATGCGGCCGGATCGCGCTGCCGGTAATGTATTATTCTGTGGGGGTTAATGGGGCTGGAAATTACATACTGGCAGCGGGATGACAATCCCGCTGCCAGTATGTAATTACATTGGAACTCACAGGGGCGGTATCCGCTGTGGATCTGCCTGTGGGAATTTACCCGAGCCGGAGCTGACACACTGAGCTCAGTGTGCCGGCTCCGGCAAAGAAGAAAGAAGATAGAAGAAAGAAGATAGAAGAAAGACAAAGAAGAAAGAAGACCTGGGAGCGTGAGTAACCAACCCCCCCCCCCCCATCCCCTGCACTGCACCCCTCCCAGCAAGGAAGGGGGGTCACTTAACCCCTTCCTTGCTGGTATGGGTGCAGTCTGACAACAGTCTGGCCCCCAGGGGGTTAAGTGGGGACCCTTACTTAACCCCCTGGGGGCCAGATTGTTCAGTATGGCACCCAAAGGGTTAAGGGGGATGCAATGCATCCTCCCTTAACCCCTTGGGTGCCACACTGTAAGCAGCAATCTGTAAAGATGCTGCATACTGTAAGGTGCACAACACCGCTCACAATGATGGGTGTTGTGCTCCTGTTTGTGTGTTTTTTGTGTGTTTCTCCCTTTTTGTTTTTCAGATATCGTTATCCAGTGGATTACGTCGTATTCGGTGGACTACGACGATGACCAGTGGTTGTTTGGATTTTTTTTAAAAAATTGGTCAATGAGGGGTGTGGGGGTGTTTTTATTTGATTAAAAAATTTTTTTACTTGTGTCTTGTCTTCTTTTTTTACTTTACTTTATAGACTTAGTAGTGGAAGCTGTCTAATAGACGGAATCCATTACTAAGTCAGGGCTTAGTGTTAGCCGGTATAAAATGGCTAACACTAACCCCCCCCCCCATTATTACCCCAGTACCCAATGCCACCAGGGGTACTGGGAAGAGTCGGGTTCCAGTGGTCCCGGAGGGTCAAAATTGGCGCTCCTGGACCGGGCGGCAGCAGGCTGGTAAGATTTAGGCTGGGGAGGGCCTAAACCAATGGCTCTTCCCTTTTTTAATTATTTATTTTAAAAAAAATGCATAGGGTCCCCCCTATTTTCATAACCAGCCGGGTTAAAAACCAAGCGACAGCAGCCTGGTAACACCAGGGTGGGAAGAGCCATTGGTTTAGGCCCTCTCCAGCCTAAATCTTACCAGCCTGCTGCCGCCCGGTCCAGGAGCGCCAATTTTAACGCTCAGGGACCACTGGCACCCGGCTCTTCCCAGTACCCCTGGTGGCATTGGGTACTGGGGTAATAATGGAGGGTTAGTGTTAGCCATTTTATACCGGCTAACACTAGGCCCCGACTTAGTAATGGATTCCGTCTATTAGACGGCTTCCACTACTAAGTCTATAAAGTAAAGAAATAAAGACAATACATAAGTGAATTTTTTTTATTCAAATAAAAACACCCCCACACCCCTCATTGACCATTTTATTTTAAAAAAAAATCCAAACAACCGCTGGTTATCGACGTAGTCCACCGAATCCGCCGTAATCCACAGGATACCGATATCTGAAAAACAAAAAAGGAGAAACACACAAAAAACACACAAACAGGAGCACACACCCATCATTGTGAGCGGTGTTGTGCTCCTTACAGTATGCAGCATCTTTACAGATCGCTGCTTACAGTCTGGCCCCCAATGGGTTAAGGGAGGATGCATTGCATCCCCCTTAACCCTTTGGGTGCCATACTGAACAATCTGGCCCCCAGGGGGTTAAGTAAGGGTCCCCACTTAACCCCCTGGGGGCCAGACTGTTGTCAGACTGCACCCATACCAGCAAGGAAGGGGTTAAGTGACCCCCCTTCCTTGGGTACCAGGGTGGTGTGGTGCTCTCCCCATCATGGAGGCACCCCGTTGGCAACAGGCTAGAGATATCTGGCTATCCCGTGTTTTGAGACTCGTAACTGAGGCTCCACGGACTCTTGTTTTGCATATTTAAATTTTTGGGGGCATCAGTGGAGACTCTTGATTGAGTACTTCATTGGAATTTTTTTCGCTGTTCTCCTTGAGTTCAGTGATTACTGTGTTTTGTTGGTTGATTTTTCATTGCCCCAACTAGCCAGAATCCTACCCCACACTGACGAGGGGCAAAAACCCCGAAACGGCTGTCTGTGGGTGGAAGCCTGCCTTTGCAAGCCCTTGTCATGATCGCAATACTCGCACCTTGAGTTAGACATTGACAAAAGGGGCCACCCTGTTGTTTCCCTGTCTATGTTCCAATACTCGCAACCGAGTGGGACTTAAGGGGTTATTTATCAGGGTGGTGTGGTGCTCTCCCCATCATGGAGGCACCCCGTTGGCAACAGGCTAGAGATATCTGGCTATCCCGTGTTTTGAGACTCGTAACTGAGGCTCCACGGACTCTTGTTTTGCATATTTAAATTTTTGGGGGCATCAGTGGAGACTCTTGATTGAGTACTTCATTGGAATTTTTTTCGCTGTTCTCCTTGAGTTCAGTGATTACTGTGTTTTGTTGCCCCTTGGGGGCTAGACTGATGTCAGACTGCACCCATCCCAGCAAGGAAGGGGTTAAGTGACCCCCCTTCCTTGCTGGGAGGGGTGCAGTGCAGGGGAGGGGGTGGGGAGAGCTGTATACTCACCCTCATGTGTCCTCTTCGCTGGTCCGCAGCACAATGAAGTCACTGTGCTGCAGACCCGCTAATTATATGTGCGCTGAGCCGATCAGCTGATCAGCTCAGCGCACATATGATTTAAAATGTTTCTTCTAATAATGCAATTGTGATAGCATAATTAGAAGAAACATTTGATGTTTAAATTAAAGTATTGATTTTTACAGTTTGCTCTTTTTACCGGGTATATTAATTAACGGCTTTAAAAGAGCTTCCTGTAATAATTAATATTTAATTAATAAAACACATCTTCGTTGTAATAAAATTAATTTCGTTGTTCAATAATTTAATTTAAACGAATCCATACTTGTGCAATTAAATATACTGTAAAAAAATAAATATATATATAAATATACATTTATTTATATATATATGTATATATATATATATATATATATATATATATATATATATATATATATTTTAACAGTATATTTAATTGCACAATGATGGAATCGTTTTAATTAAATTATTGAACAACGAAAGTGACTTTATTACAACGAAAATGTGTTCTATTAATTAAATTTATTAACCATTAGGGGAGTCGGCTCGGCATTATTGCCGATTTGCCGGCTATTTTTTTCCCACTATTTTTGCACTTTGATTTTTTCCACTTTTTTCATTGTAATAGCAACTGCAACTACACGAAACTATACCCTATCAGACTCCCACTATTGTAGCTGCAATTATTCAGCCGTTATTGCAAGGTTTGTTTTCGGTTCGGTTCGTCAGAACCCAAACTTCAGGAAAGTTCGGGGGATCGAACCGAACTTTTCAAAAGTTCGCTCATCCCTATTATAGTCTATTCAGAAATGACCATAAAAATAAGAAAGGAGGAGGGGTCTGTCTATACAGTATGTTAAATCCTGCCTTAAGCCCATTCTGCGGGAAGATATCAGTAATAATAGTGTGGAGTCTCTTGGGGTGGAAATAAGGGGAGGGACGAAGAAGAATAAAATTCTTATAGGAGTGAGTTATAACCCTCCAAATATAGTGGAAGAGTCAGAAAATCTTCTTATAAGACAAATAGATGCAGCAGCAAAGCAGGGTGACGTCATTATTATGGGGGACTTTAACTACCCAAATATCAACTGGAAAGCAGAAACCTGCAGCTCCAGGAAGGGAAGCGTTTTTTTGGAAATAGTAAAAGATAATTACCTTTCCCAACTAGTACAGGAAACAACAAGAGGGGAGTACTCCTGGACCTAATCTTAACCAATAGGCCAGACAGAATATCAAAAATAGAGGTGGGGGGGTCACCTAGGTAATAGTGACCATAACATAGTAAGTTTTCAATTATCCCTCAATAAAATTATTAGTAAAGGGGCTACAAAAACATTAAATCTCAGGAAGGCTAATTTCCAAAAACTAAGAGAGGACCTTGGGGACATACAGTAGACTGGGACAATGCCTTCATAAATAAAAGTACACAAGAGAAATGGGACATATTTAACGGCATCCTGGGTAGATTGTGTGAACGACACATACCATATGGGAATAAAAGTAGTAGAAATAAGAGAAATTCAATGTGGTTAACTTCAGCTGTAAGGGGTGCAATAAATGATAAGAAACAAGCATTCAGACTACTAAAACAAGAAGGTAGTGGGGAAGCATTGAGCAACTATAGACAGAAGAATAGAATATGTAAAAAAACTAATAAAAGAAGCAAAAATAGCAACAGAAAGAAGGATAGCCACAGAAAGTAAAACGAATCCCAAAATGTTCTTCACCTATATAAAAAACAAAAGACTTAAAACCGAAAATGTTGGCCCCCTCAAAAATAACCTGGGTGTAATGGTGGAGGGGGAAGAGGAAAAGGCCAATCTATTAAATACATTCTTCTCTACTGTATTCACAGAGGAGAATCCCATAACAGACGACATGACTAAGGGATAATGTAAATCCTCCAATAAATCTCACCTGCCTAACACAACAAGAAGTGGGGAGACGCCTTAAAAACATTAAAATTCATAAGTCACCGGGCCCAGAAGGTATCCATCCTAGAGTTTTGCAAGAATTAAATACTGTGTTGGACAGACCGATATTCCTAATATTTAAAAAATTCTATTACGACAGGGATTGTTCCACAGGACTGGCGCATAGCTAATGTGGTACCAATATGCAAAAAGGGGTCAAAGAGTGATCCTGGAAACTGCAGGCCTAAGGCCCCGTTCCCACTGAGCAAAGGTAGAGGTAGCTCATAATGGGACTCTATGGGAGGTGCGCGCTGCTGCTCTGTACGCGCTGAAGAATGAACATGTTCATTCTTCAGCGCGGACAGGGCAGGAGCGCGCGCCTCCCATAGAGTCCCATTATGAGCGGGAGGCTAACGGCATTCCGCGGCGGACAATTCCGTCGCGGAATTCCGCTACCTTTGCTCAGTGGGAACGGAGCCTAAGTCTAACATCTATAGTAGGTAAAGTATTTGAGGGGTTTGTAAGAGATGCTATACTGGAGTATCTTAATGAAAATAATCTTATAACGCAGCACCAGTATGGATTTATGAGGGATCGATCCTGTCAGAATAATCTAATTGGCTTCTATGAAGAGGTAAGTTATAGACTGGACCGGGGGGAGGCTGTGGATGTTGTGTTGTGTGATCTGGACTTTTCAAAGGCATTTGATACTGTGCCACATGAAAGGTTGGTCTACAAAATGAAGATGCTGGGACTTGGGGAAAACGTATGCAAATGGTAAGTAACTGGTTGTGTGATAGAAAACAGAGGGTGGTCAATGATGGAACATATTCAGATTGGGTTTTAGTTACTAGTGGGGTACCACAGGGGTCAGTGTTGGGTCCACTTCTTTTTAATATTTTTATTAATGATCTTGTAGAGGGGCTACAGAGTAGAATCTCCATTTTTGCAGATGATACTAAACTGGGTAGAGTAATCAGCACAGAGGAGGATAATATCATATTACAGAGGGATTTGGAGAAGCTAGAGGCTTGGGCAGTGAAATGGCAAATGAAGTTTAATGTGGATAAATGTAAGGTTATGCACTTGGACTGTAGAAATAATAAGTACAGTTATGTGCTAAATAATAAAACACTGGGTAAAACTACTTCCGAAAAGGACCTGGGGGTATTGGTGGACAGTAAACTCAACTTTAGTGATCAGTACCAGGCAGCAGCTGCCAAGGCTAATAAAATAATGGGATGCATCAAAAGAGGTATAGATGCTAAAGATAAGAACATAGTTTTGCCTCTTTATAAATCACTGGTCAGACCACACATGGAATTCTGTGTACAGTTTTGGGCACCGGTATATAAGAAGGACACAGCTGAACTGGAGCGGGTGCAGAGGAGGGCAACAAAGGTCATTAAAGAAGACAGGTTATCAAGCTTGGGGTTATTTATGCTAGAAAAAAGACGTCTTAGGGGCGATCTGATCACAATGTACAAATATATGAATGGACAGTACAGAGATCTTTGTAGTGATCTTTTTACTCCTAGGTCTGTAACCATGACAAGGGGGCATCCTCTACGTCTAGAGGAAAGAAGATTTCATCATCAGCATCGACGCGGGTTCTTTACTGTATGAGTGGTAAGACTGTGGAACTCTCTGCCACATGATGTTGTCATGGCCGATTCATTAAATAAGTTCAAGGGAGGCCAGGATTCTTTTCTTGAACAATATAATATTACAAGTTATGGGCATTAGATTTCCGGTGATGCGTTGATCCGGGGATTGTTCTGGTTTCCCTAGGTTGAACCTGATGGACTCTTGTCTTCTTTCAACCTTATTTACTATGTTACTATGTTACTATGTTACAAGGAGGAAAAAACGAAAACGCAAAAATTGAAATTTGCCGGGTCCTCTAAGGGTTAAAGCTGTCTTACTTTTTATGGCTATGTTCACACCAGGAATGTTTTACATAAATCACGGCCGTTGTTGCAATTTTCTGTGATTTGTGCAAAACATTTGTTGCATTTGAATGAATGGAATCCCGTCCAGGGCATGCACATAGGGGGAGATTTATCAAAGGGTGTAAAATTTAGACTGGTGCAAACTGCCCACAGCAACCAATCATAGCTCCTCTTTTCTTTCACCAGAGCTGAAAGCTGAGCTGTGATTGGTCGCTGTGGCCAGTTTGCACCAGTCTAAATTTTACACCCTTTGATAAATCTCCCCTATAGTGCACGCTCCAGCCGCGATTCCATCCGGCCACTAAAAAAACTGACCTGCCAACCTGTCAGTTCACACAATGGAGCATGTGGCTCCGGCCGCACACTCCATTGTGTGCAGCGGTGAACTGGGATGCGGGCGCACATGGATGCACCCGCATCCCAATTCATGAGAAATGAAGATCACGGTGTGTGAACATACACATAAGGTAGATCTGCTGTTGGGAAATAAGGTCAAATAGTTCTAATGCCACAAACTAACATCCTAGTACACTGCCCGTCTAAAAAATGGTAATCAGCACCATTTCAGATGCTATTCACACCCAACAGCTTTTCAAAAAGCTATTTACGGGTATGTTCTGGTTTGCACTGTTGACCCGGTAAATTATTGTATAGACCCTATCTCAATCATCTCCCTATATAAATAAAATAACTGTAGGCAATGTGCTGTATTTTGACTTCTACATGCGTCTGTATTGATTCCAAGTGGTAAACTGATCTGTTGCTTTGGAATTTAGTGGTCAGAAACAAAGAAATATCGGAGATGTTTTAATGTAGTATGGGAAAAGGGCTTATAGCAAATGTCTAATTTAAGAGTTTGTCACCATAACCATCATGTATAAACAGTATACTAAATACAACAACGACAAAAAAATTATTTATTTATTTTAATTGCAGATATCTAGAAAAATGAATAATTGTAAGAAATTACTTCTTCCGAGAATGGTGTCCTGCCATTCATTTCGCTGGTCTATTAGTTTAGGGAAGTTGTTATACAACAGTCTCACAGCTGATCTGTTGGGTGGATAGACTGATAAGGGAATAAAGAGGTTGCCCACCCAAAATTAACTTATCCCCTATCCACTGGATAGGGGACAAGTGAGAGATTGCAGGTGGTCCAACCTCCGTACCCCCCACTAATCTCCAGATTGGGCCCCCGGCTTCTTTGTTATGAATATAGCCGCGGATACAGCAAGTGACCTGCGGCTCTATTCATCCTTATGGAGCTGCTGGAAAGAGACAAGTGCTAAACCGGCTCCCTCCGGTGGCTCTATTCCTTCTCGACAATGGTGGATGACAGGTTGGCACCAAAACCCTTTTTAAAAGCCAGATTCAGATCTCCCGATTCAGAAGAAAACACTGTGAGGCTTTTTGCTGATTAGTATCCTTCTTTATTGTATAGATGCGACACATTTCGGGTCCTCCGCTCCCTTCATCAGACATTAGCCAGTTCTGAAGGTTTTTACACAGTATTCAAGGTATTTCTCTAGCACTTAGTTCTAGCATACTGTAATTTTAGCCCTAGTCAGTCTTACTGGCCATTGGTTCATTCTTGTGTAATCCTAGTATTTATATCCTGAAATTGCTGTTGTTTATCCAAGTTTATCTTGTTGCTTCTGCTTTTTTGTTCAGCATCTGTTTAGACTTAGTTTCTATATCTGAATATTAGCATCCACCTGTTAAGATTCTTATACACTTTATACCTATTTAGATTTGGTCATCATTATAAGGTGTATAGGCCTCTCCCAAGACTCTATGGACAGATGATGGAGATAGGGGTCGGGCATGATGGAATTTCGCTGCCTGACCACTTTGTTCTCGGAGAGATTTGCCACCACTAGAGCTGTCTGGCAGTGGCTTACTCCTATACTCCCCATAAAGAACTCAGAAACCATTGGCTAAGCCTAATGAATGGTGTATGAAAGTCTAGTGTATGGGGAGGACAAAAGAGATAACTGTCGGTTATTGATGATGTATGGCCACCATTAGTCATTGGGTCAGTTATGGAAATAAAAAATTTTGTTAGGGTGTGTTCACATGTACAGGATCCGCAGCAGATTTGATGGTGCAGATTTGATGCTGTGTACCATCAACTCCTCTGCGATACTGATGCGTGAAGCTACCCTTAGGGAGATTTTGTGGAGACAGTAAGAGTCAATAGTGTATGGTTTCGACAGGGCTGGCGCCAGCACCTGGCCTACTCGGGCTAGTGTCAGGGCCCATAGCGCCTCTAGGGACCCAGTCCTGCCAGGCCCCCTCGCAACCTTCTTACATTCTCCAGTTCTCCTTAATCAGCTGTGATAATGACAGAAGGTTTGGGTAAACTGCAGTGAGCAAGCTGGCAGGCCACTCTACTCTTCTATTTAGTTGTATCCCCAATCACTGTGTGGAGACAATGACACAGTAGAACTATATCTCCGAGCATGGTGTGTGCAAATATGCAGGACGACATCTTCCAGCATGGTGTGTGGTAGAATGCAGAACTACTTCTCCTAGCATAGGGTGGGGTAATGTACAGGACTACATCTCCAAGCATGTTGGGTGTGTGGGGTAATATGCAGGACTACATCTCCCAGCATGGTGTGTGTGGTAATATACAGGACTACAACTCCCAGCATGGTGTGTGTGGGGTAATATACAGGAATACATCTTCCAGCATGATGTGTAATAATATGAAGGACTGCATCTCCCAGCATGGTGTGTGTGTGTGCTGATATACATGACTACATCTCCTAGCATGGTGTGTGTTGTAATATACAGGACTACATCTCCCAGCATGATGTGTGGTAAAATGCAGGACTACATCTCCCAGCATGGTGGGTATGGTAATATGCAGGACTACATCTTCCAGCATGGTGTGTAATAATATGCAGGACTATATCTCCCAGCATGGTGTTTAATAATATGCAGGACTATATCTCACAGCATGGTGTGTAATAATATGCAGGAACAGGACTACATCTCACAGCATGGTGTGTGGTAATATGCAGGACTACATCTCCAAGAATAGTGTGTAATAATATGCAGGACTACATCTCCCACCATGGTGTGTAATAATATGCAGGACTACATCTCCCAGCATGATGGAAGGGAGATTCTTAACAGATGCTATCTACTAGGGGGAAGGCTAACATTGGAGGATATACTTGGAGGGCGCTAACTACCAGGGGGTTACCTACAGGGGATGACTAACAGGGAAGGGGGGTCTGTGGGTATTAACTTCATGGGAGTACTATCTACTGGGTGCCCACCTATAAGGGGCCATCTATAACGGGGACTACACAGAAGGGGCCATCTATAACGGGGACTACACAGAAGGGGCCATCTGTAAGAGGGCTACACAGAGGGGGCCCATGTATAAGGAGGACTACACAGAGTGAGCCATCTATAAGGGGGACAACACAGAAGGGCCTATCTATAAGGGGGCTATGCAGAGGGGGCCCATGTATAAGGAGGACTACAAAGAAGGGGACCATCTATAAGGGGGATACATCGTTTAGGTCCTGGCGTCCAAAGGCCCACAGAAATCTGGAGTCGGCCCTGGGTGCTAAGGCCTGTGTTTAGGTATAGATCTAGAGAAGGATTGAAGGACAGCTAGTTAGAGTTAATTTAATTTGATTCAGTTCATTATACATTTTTTTCATCCCTGATTGCATTCATCATCATTAGAGATGAGCGAATATCGAGCATGCTCTATTTGGTCCGAACCCGAACGTTCAGCATTTGATTAGTGGTGGCTGCTGAAGTTGGATAAAGCCCTAAGGTTGTCTGGAAAACATGGATACAGCCCATGACTACATTCATGTTTTTCAGAAAGCCTTGGGGCTTTATCTAACTACAAAAGCCACCGCTAATTAAATGCCGAACGCTCAGGTTCGGACAAACTTGAGTATGCTCGATATTCGCTCATCTCTAGTCATCATTTATCCATCCATCATTTTGTTTGTCATATAATGGTTAGTTCCAATTCAGGCTGTATTCATACTTGCTTTCCTATATCAGGTCTTGGGACTGGTTGTTATGCAGTTTGGCTTTCCTGTAAGATCTGGGGACATCTGAGTACCGGAATGCATGTTAGGACCCCAGGAAGTCAAATGCTTAAGACAAAAACCAGTTCTGATGGCTTGTGACTGTCTGGCATGTTTCAATATATTTATTGTAATTTTTTAAAGAACATTTTTACACATCATGCAGGAAGAGAGTATCATATCAAGTATAATGCAGTACAATAAAGCATAAGAGATGCAAGGTGATCTGCTGGAACCAGTGTTATGCAGGCAATGATGCAAACATACAAACAAACAACAAACAAACAAAAGAAAGAACAGAAACATATGACAAAGAAACGCTGAAGGGTCTGCAGTAAAGTGTGTATACAAATCTTACGTCTAATGCAGGGGGAGAGCAGAAAACCCCCCAAAAAAGCTTGCAAACAGTAAAACATAACAACGCAGGTGCAGCTGCAAACACAAGAAGTTATTCTGTAATATGGGCAGTAAACCGGCTGAGTAATGACAATATCAATATTTTAAACGTAGGGTGAAACCGGCTTGGTGCTGCATACGTAGCATATATGGTTACATAGAGTTTTACAAACAACAAGGATAAAGTTCCGGAATATAGCAGGGGAAAGCTTAGTAACAGCGTTCCTTGTTACTCCGTGAACAGACACGCCAGGGATAGAGATGTGGGGGTACAAAGTTCAGCCTATCGGAGATCCAGACAATGTCCAAACTAGTTGGGATTCAAACATGAGTCCAGGAATTAAGCAGCCGTTCTCCCTCTTCTAAGTTGGTGATGCGATGCTTGGTGGTGCCGTAGGTGACTAACAAATGAGCGGTATTAATCCATTTGTATGGAATGTTCCTTTCCCTTAGTGTTCTGGTGATGCAAGCGAAAGATTTACGGGTCCGAAGGGTTTCCGGGGAGAGATCCGCAAACACCTCGATATTGTGTAGGTCCGCCGAAAGTTTCTCACTTCTCCTCGCTGCTTGCAGAAAAGCTGTTTTCACATGCAGGAAATGGACCCGAGCGATAGTGTCTCTGGGTGTGGAAGAAGGAAGATGCTGAGGTCTGGGGATTCTCTTAGCCCAGTCGATTGTTATTTCTCTATTTGGACAATTTGGAAAGATGCGCTTAATAGTTTTTTGAATAAAGGCTGGCAGTTCCGGTGGGGTAATCGATTCGGGAATGTTACGAACTTTTAGATTATTACGCTTGTTGAAGTCCTCCTGTGCTGCGGACTTGATCTGTAATATATGGAGTTCTTCCTCCATCCTTTTATATGCGTTAGATAGAGAATTATGAGCCTCTATTGTTTCGCTGAGCTTCAATTCTGCTAATAAAGCCCTGTCCTCCGCCGCCCTCACCGGTGAAGACAGGGAAGAAAAAAGTCGGTCTAATCCCGTTAGCAGAGAGTCTCTAAATGACATGAGCCAGTCTTTAACCCCTTAACGACATTGGGCGTAAATTTACGCCCTGATGCCGGTAAGGACGTTCAAAGCGCGGCGACCCCGCTTTGAACCGCGGCGGTCCCGGGTGCCGCTCGCTTGTAGCCCGGGACCGTAGGTATTAGCGGGCACGGTCCGATCGCCGTGCCCGCTAATACAGTAATCAGATGCAGCTGTCAAACATGACAGCTGCATCCGATTACCGGATTCAGCCGTTCCCTGGTGTCTAGTGGCGGAGATCGCTCCCCCGGGATGTTATCCCGGAGGAGCGATCTCCGTTTCTGAAGCCGGCCGGGGACCGCTCCAAGATGGCACCGTCCCCGGCTCGGCACTCGTTTACTTCCGGCTGCAGCAGTCGGAAGTAAACGAGTGCCTATCTCATGGATCTCTGCAGCATATCTATGCTGCAGAGATCTCTATGAGAGATCAAAGCACTTATACTAGAAGTCCCCTAGGGGGGCTTCTAGTATAAGTGTTAAAGTAAAAAAAAAAGTGTTGTTAATAGTAAAAAGCCCCTCCCCTAATAAAAGTCTGAATCACCCCCCTTTTTCCAGGTTATAAATAAAAGTAAATAAATTAATAAATAAACAAACATGTTTGCTATCGCCGCGTGCGTAATCGCCCAAACTATTAATTAATCACATTCCTGATCTCGCACGGTAAATGGCGTCAGCGCAAAAAAATCCCAAAGTGCAAAATTGCGCATTTTTGGTCGCATCAAATCCAGAAAAATTGTAATAAAAAGCGATCAAAAAGTCATATATGCGCAATCAAGGTACCGATAGAAAGAACACATCATGGCGCAAAAAATGACACCTCACACAGCCCCATAGACCAAAGGATAAAAGCGCTATAAGCCTGGGAATGGAGCGATTTTAAGTGACGTATATTTGTTGACAATGGTTTAAATTTTTTACAGGCCATCAGATACAATATAAGTTATACATTTTACATATAGTTTTAATCGTAACGACTTGAGGAACATATATAACAAGTCAGTTTTACCCCAGGGCGAATGGCGTAAAAACGCATTTCCCCCAAATAAACAAAATGCTTTTTTTTTTTCAATTTCACCACACTTTGAATTTTTTTCTGGTTTCGTAGTATACTTTATGCAAAAATTCAGCCTGTCATTGCAAAGTACAATTAGTGACGCAAAAAATAAGGGCTCATGTGGGTTTCTAGGTGGAAAAATGCAAGTGCTATGGCCTTTTAAGCACAAGGAGGAAAAAACTAAAACGCAAAAATCTAAATCGGCTCTGTCCTTAAGGGGTTAAAGAGGGGTAGAGACAGCTGAGGAATACCTGCAAGTCGCTTGTCAGTGTCCATTTTTACCTCTGCTAGTATCGGAGAGAGTAAGGGATACGCTGCATCTGAGGCCAGTGAAGGGCACCATGAGCACCGTATATCTGCTGGAGTCGGAATATCAGGCAAAGGAAGAGGAGTGAAGCCAGCCGCAGTGTTGTCCCCTGTTTGAATAGTAGAAACACTGTAGAATTCTGGGGCCATTGGGGAAAGAATGCTAGTCTCTGTAGCCAGCTGCTGTTCAGGAGAGTCCGGTGTTGTACAAGGATGTGCAACCGGGGGAGTCGGCTCTAATACAGTAGAAGTAAAGTTGTGTGCTCCGTCAGCAAAGAGCAATGAGAGGTCTGCGATAGAAGAGGAACAGGAGCTCAACGCAGTCCCAGGGAGAGAGAGAGCCAGGGAGGATGGTGCAGGGGATGATATGTGTTGTCGCCGGTCAGCCACTTTAACGAGGTTCAGCCGCTGGGGAAGGAAGTTTGTGGATCTATTCTTTCTCTTCCTCCGCTTGGCTGCTCGGGTGGGCTTGGCGATCTTGTCAGCTGTCCCCTGGGGCAGAGCGGTGGGTTTGGGAGACATAGAAGCTTGCCACGCTGCCTGTACCTCAGAAGTGAAAGCTCTCAGCCAGGAGTCAGGAGCGAGGCCGGCGCCATCTTGGTTCTTCTTCACTGACGGGAGAGACATTTCAGCTATCCTCCGGGCTGCCGCTGAAGCTCTCTTTGAAGTTGTGTGCATCTGAGTCTATTAAGAAGCTTCTCAGGGGTCCCCAGAGCCGGAAAATAATGAAATATATGCTGTATAGCCACTGTTAGACGCTAGGGAAGCCGGAGCTCAGACAGGACACGTCTGGTCTCTTCAGAAGCAGGCCACGCCCCCCCTGTCTGGCATGTTTACAGCACTGGAGATACCATTATCTTTTTTTTGTGGAAGCTATTTTCCATAGGGATTTATATTCTAGAGTGTCCTTAGCTTTTTCTGGAGCATTACAGAGAAAATCAGTACCTTAAAAGCATTATCCTTAAGTATGTCCATTTTGGAAAACCACTGTGCTCTCATAACTTGTGTACAAAGACTACCTCGTGCTAAAATTTTTACCACTTTTTCCCCTCTTTTTGGCAATTTCCCATAAGTTCTAGAATTAACCTGCACATCCAATAGCATAAATGAAAAATAAGAATCACAGTAGACTAAAAATGTTACAACATTAGTCTAGTCTAGAAGACAAGTGTTTGTAAAATTTTACTGTGGGAAGCCACCAACAAGCTAAATCAGAGGTCATGTAAAGCTGTAACAAGGGTAATTAAGATATTATATTTGAATATAGAATTAGATGTCTTGTAGTTTCTAGTGGATGGATTGGAAGGGTTAATGACTAAGATATAAAGAAAGCTCATGAAAGCAGGTTCCCTTGGCCAAGATGAGTAATAATGTATATTTTATTGGCTAGTGCTTTCCAAAATGAGTTCTTCTTATTGTTCTAGACTTGTAGTCCTATATTAGACTCTTCTAGCGTCTCGCTGTTTTGTCACAATACTGCAGCGTTGTTTACTTTAGCTTCTTCACAAAAGATAATCCAACAAAATTACATTAATTATAAACCAATATGCTCTGTTCAATTCCCCAGCGAATCCAACCTGGCAATGAGCATCTGCTCTCTTTTTCTGCGCTTGGGTTTGGAGAACACGATTCACAACATTGCTCAATGTATAATTAACAGTAAAATTAAAGATGCACAAACCCTTCTAGCAGACTTCTTAACCCACATTATGCCAGAGGGGTCTACAACCTGTTGCAGGGGACATGACATCTTACCTAGGGCCATTTTCCTAAATTTGCTCCAGTATTAATGGCAATGACATATAGTATAGAAACTGGGCCAACATGTCACATATATATACAATAAATGTGAAGGAAAGTGATTCGCTCACGACGTAGCCGCAATCTTCGGGTAGTGAAACCCAATATACTCCAACTATGTGGAGCACTATACTCACAGAGTGGATATGACTTCAGAATTCTTTTTTATTTTCTTATGTAGATAGATGCAGCATACAAAAAGCTACATGCTCACAGCTGATGTGACTCTCACATCCGGACGCCCAAGTACGTCCTCCTCGCGGACGTATCGGAGGATACAGACTCCTCCTTCCTCATGCACTTGTTATGCATGTTCCTCAAGTCGTTACGATTAAAACGATATATAACATGTATAACTTATATTGTATCTGATGGCCTGTAAAAAATTCAAACCATTGTTAACAAATATACATTCCTTAAAATCGCTCCATTCCCAGGCTTATAGCGCTTTTATCCTTTGGTCTATGGGGCTGTGTGAGGTGTCATTTTTTGTGCCATGATGTGTTCTTTCTATCGATACCTTGATTGCGCATATACGACTTTTTGATCGCTTTTTATTACATTTTTTCTGGATTTGATGCGACCAAAAATGCGCAATTTTGCACTTTGGGATTTTTTTGCGCTGACGCAGTTTACCGTGCGAGATCAGGAATGTGATTAATTAATAGTTTGGGCGATTACGCACGCGGCAATAGCAAACATATTTATTTATTTATTTATTTGTTTACTTTTATTTATAACCTGGGAAAAGGGGGGTGATTCAGACTTTTATTAGGGGAGGGGGCTTTTTACTTATAACAATACTTTTTTTTTTTTTTTTACACATATACTAGAAGCCCCCCTAGGGGACTTCTAGTATATATACTTTGATCTCTCATTGAGATCTTTGCTGTATAGATATACAGCAAGATCAATGAGATTGGCACTCGTTTGCTTTCAGCCGAATACAAACGAGTGCCGAGTCGGGGACGGCGCCATCTTGGACTAGTCCCCGGCCGGCATCAGACAGGGAGATCGCTCCTCCGGGAAAACGTCCCGGAGGAGCGATCTCCGCCACTAGACACCAGGGAAGTGTTGCAGCCGGTAATCTGTATTAGCGGATTACTGTATTAGCGGGCACGGCGATCGGACCATGTCCGCTAATACCGGCGGTCCCGGGCTACAAGCGGCACCCGGGACCGCCGCGGTTCAGAGCGGGATCGCCGCGCGGCCCCGTTCTGAACGCCCGCACCCGCGCGAGGACGTACAGTTACGTCCTTGTGCGGGAAAGGGTTAAAGGGGGAGATTTATCAAAGGGTGTAAAATTTAGACTGGTGCAAACTGCCCACAGCAACCAATCACAGCTCAGCTTTCCTTTCAGCACTGCCTAAAGCTGAGCTGTGATTGGTTGCTGTGGGTAGTTTGCACCAGTCTAAATTTTACACCCTTTGATAAATCTCCCCCAAAATGTTTAAAATATCTTAGGCTGGTTAGCTTTCAACCACAGGTTAGTAAGGGTACATATCATTATAACGAGTACTAAGCATGCCCTTCATACAGCCCATTAAGCTATGTCTAACCTTTTCCTTCTTGACAACCATACTGAATGACTGCTCCTGTTGGAGCTATAACAGTGGCCTCATTGTTTCATATACATACATACATGGAGACAGGGACGTATTTACCACTAGGCATCCGTGATCCGGTGCCTAGGGCTGCACCTTGCAAGGGGTCAGCGCCAGGGAGCAGGGGGAAACAAAACAACTTTCTTTTGTTTTAATTTTTTTCCCACCTCCCTTTCAGACTTGTCAGTAAATCTGGTGGCTTTTCAGGGGGGGGGGAGTATGGTGGTATTGGCAGGGTCAGCTCCAGGTTTTTGTGGGCCCTTGGGCGACAGAGCCTTAGCGGGCCCCTCATCCATCCATCCACTATGCACAATCATTTGAGACACGACTATCATACACAAACTCACATTACTGACACACACACACTTACTGACAAACATTACTGACTGACACACATTACTGACTGCCACACAGACACTTACTCACTGACAAACATTACTTACTGACTGACACACATTACTGACTGAGACACACACACACACACACAAAAGGTACAGCACTTACAGCTCAGTCTTCTTCCTCTTCCTCTCTGCCTTGCCGATCTCCACTCATTACAATTGAGGACCTGTGGGTCATGTGATCAGGTTCTTCATCCCTCTCTCTCTGCAGGACGTTCACAGATCCTGCTCCGTTTCCTGTGTCTTCTGTTGTTAAGTGCTCACCTGCACTACAGTGAGGGGACTGAAAATCAGAACACCGGACCTCTCTGGGCCCCTGAAGGCGCTGGGGCCCCCCACTTGCCCAGGTAGGCCCTGTGGTGGTGTTAAATGTGATGCCTGGAGCTATTACCTACCAATCTACCAATCCTGTGGTGAAATTTGTTTATGTTTTAAGTAGTTAAAAACCATGAAAAATGGGATTCAGACAATGTTTCTACATGTAGAGAAATGCATGTGGCCAAAACCAAACTCCCATTTCTTCATGATGCTAACTGATGCGTGAAGATGAGGGATCTTCAAGTTTAGTGCCTAGGGCAGCAGCAGCTAATAATACAGCCCTGCATGGAGAGGTAGGTGACATCACTTTGTTGTTCAGCATTCATGACTGATGTTGTGCTTCATAGCACATAGCCAGGGACTGACCTTGTAAATATCACCTTTTGTATACCACTAGTCATTTAAATGCCATACTGCATTAGGTAGCAGACACACTTACAATAGAAAAAGTTTCTTTACCATTATATTGACTAGGCAGTATATTACACATAAAGGTGTGAGAGACAAACACTCTCCACTTCTGTCGGCCACTTCTGTCTGCAGGACTCCTGTGTGTTCAGTGACCAGTGACACTATCACGGCCATCTACTTCATGCAAATAAAAAATGAATTGAAGCTAAATGGAAAATAGAATTCTGAAATGTAACAAATGGGAGCAGCAAAAAAAAAAAATCCAAAACATTTCATTTCAATACCAACAGGTGAGCACTTAGCTGGACTTATTAATAAGCCAAACTCTTCAGAAGAACACGAGGCAGCCGACTGAAGATTAACTTCTGATTATACATTTAAATTGTCTTATTTACCTTTAACATATATTCAATTTTCTCCCGCTCATCCACTTATTTTATCTTTTAAATGGCCTTCACCTCAATGCAAAACAGATCGAGGTGTGACATCCTAATATGTTTCTATGGAAACAGGTGCGGCACCGGAGATACATTTAATGCTGGGTCACTAGGCTTTGTTCTGTATTAGGGACACAGATTGGACATTATCCTTCCATAGATCTGCATTCCTTTCAGCCTTAACAAAACAAGAACCTACATTATCTTATGAAAAAAAAAATGTTTTCTCACTTTGGAGGTTAAGTGAGTACAGCTGTCCATGGAAATATTGCCGCTATTATCTCCTTAATTATTATTATTGCTTAAGATGCTTCCCTCTAAAAAGAAGGTTGTTGGGATAAGATCTAATAGGCATTCTGCGTAGCCTTGAAAGGCCAAGCCTAACATTGTTTAGTGTTCCATCTAGTATGAGAATCAATTGCAAATTGATGTTACAAAATAAGATTGGAATGCGTTCGAAACGATGCTGAGTAATTTCAGATTAGTAAAATACTAGATTATTTTGTAGAAATAATAGAAAAATGAGTGTCCTCTAAATGCAATTCATTACTTAGGAGCTGTGGCTGTTTACAGCAGGCATACAATTGTAGGTAAATAACAATACATTATTCAAGTTGGTTAAATAATAGGTTTGTTCTGATGCTTAGTTGTAATTGTGTGAAAAAATTACAAAAAAAAATTCAAAATGTTATAATTATTTTAATATTCTTTTAACTACTTGGTCTTGCACTATGCTATGTGTTCCCTACGCGTCAAAAGTAGCCATCAAAAAGGTCAATATCAACTGGAGACAAATGTCAACATCAAGCACTGACTACAGCTGGTCATCGTAATCACCTAACGCCCCATTACGTGAGCGGGGTATACAGCAGGTGTACTACAGGGAGAAGGGGCGACTCAGCTCCTTCTCCCTGGTGTACTCCCCTGCTGTAACCTTCGTAAATGTCCCCCTGGGTGTTCAGCTTTCCAACAAAAATAAATGATAGCGCACAATAATGTGTTCAGTCTTTAACATATATCTGATTGATTACCGAGGAACATGTGTATATAATGTGTCCATACAAAACACTTTTTGCTAATAGTGACAAGCCTGCAGTGTTCTTTGGCTTCACTGAAAAAACATTGACCTTTGAAGAACTCAAAACTTTACTGTACCGTAAGAGGTGAGACAGAAGATTTGTGTATGGTAAAAGGTAAAGCTCAAACCAAAATATATTTTTTTTAAATGGAGCTTTAATTTAAAGGAAAACTTTCATACGCAATGGAGGAAAATTAAGCAGGAAGCAATCATGTACCAGAAGAACGATGAGTCATGAAACAGCATGTAAATAGAAATGGTAGAGGTCACATAATATTAAAATAATCCCTGAGGTTTTACAGGAGACAGAAATAGAATCTGCTTGGCTAGCCTGTGTTTTATGTCCTGAAAAATGTGTGTCTATTAGAAATAGTCTGTATTAGTTATTGGAACATGTTCCAAAATTAGATATTTAAAAAACTGCTAGTTTAACTGTGGTTGTCCAAAGTCACAGTGCCTAAACTCTAGGTTGTGCAATGATATTTGAGTATACCAAAGACCTGGCTGAAAAATAGATAATGCAGTAGTATCTTTACACACAGAGGAATAGCTATAAAGGGTGCAGAGGTAAAATTTGCACCTATGTGCTGATACCAGAGGGGACCTATAGCCCCTCTGCCACATAAGAAGTAAAGTTAGGCGAAGGCTTTGTCAGTTGTATACCATTTAAGTCTTTAAAACTATTGTACAATCAATGTTTACACCAAATAACTGCAACAACACACAAGAATAAATGGTTGGGCTCGCAACAACGTTGTTACCGCTTCAAATATTAGCACTTAGTGACAAAAGTGTCAGGAAAGTCTTAGGTTTGCTAAATAAATGGTTAGAGATAAATGGTTTCGGTGCCAGTTGTTATCTGAACACAACACCCAACAGGAACCAACAATAACAGAGGTCACGCTGGTGCCGGTCATATAACTGTTTAACTGCATCTTTAACTGCTTCACGGTTGGCCCAGTAACTGGTTTTAATGGCTGCCCACGGCCTTGGTGCCTGCGGTTCTCTATTTGCAAGTACATTGCAGAACATCACTGGCATATGGTTTAAGACTGAATAAAAAAAGTGATAAAAAAAAGTCACATCTTGTGGTACTAACAAAAACAAAAGATGCAGTACGGTGCAAAACACACAGGTCCATGTGGAAGAATCAAAGTTATGGGGGTAATAAAATGATAATGCACAAATCTATATTTATTTTTGTAAAAAAAAAAATTGGTTTTGTTGGATTTATATTACATGTGGCAATCTGAGAAACTATGGCCTTTATCATCCACCTGCTATCTAACTCTTGCTCCGCTTGGGTTGCTGCATACACAAGTGACACCAATGGAGCTTCATGCTTGCTAGACCAGAAGTCTCACGAGCTTTAAGTGTCACTGTCGGTAGTGAGGGACGAGATCATAAGACAGACCTTTTATGCCTGTTTGTTAATCTCCAGGAAATGGATTGCCTTAAAGGGGTACTCTGGCGCTGATGAAAAAAAAAATCAATCATAAACATATTCTAAATCTGTCTCCGTTTAAATTTCCCGCTGTTTGCAGGTCTCTGAAACTTCAGTTGGTGTCTTCATTTTCTTCTTCGCTTCCTGGTTTGGGCTTTCCCATGATGCACTTTTTCTCCTGTTGTTGTTGTTTTTTTTTTTTCATGGTGGGGGAGGGGTTGATGGGTGGGTTGTGATTTGTTTGGTTTTATACATGCCTATGGGATGACTATTTTTGTATGTTACTGTATGTATCTTTCGATTTTGTTTGGTTGGGAAGGGGCTGGGATTTGATTGTAAATTTTATAAAAAATTGATAATGAAAAAAAAAGGTGTCACTGTCCTTTCATACAACTTTTGACATGTCATAGAGACATGTCAAAAGTTTTGATCAGTCCGGGTCTGAGTGTTAAGACCCGTACCGATCGGCAGCTAGAGCAGTGAGAAGACTGCGCTAAGCATGGTCCTCCCCCGACTCTGTGTCACGTGATCAGTCTGCCTTTTTTTTACTGAAATAACTTTATTAACAACCAATCAATATTAAATATATACAATGTACAACAGCACCGGTTAAGAAGTAGTATATAATAAATTATTACAAATACATAGCATGAGGTATCCCCACACTATACTGTACATCATACCATGTTATATAGTTACCAAGATTTACATTTTTTTCCAGATAGAGGAGAGGGAGAGAAAAAAAGAAAAAAAACAGGCAGCAGCACCTTGTGTGATACCGTACAAACAGGTCAGATTAATGGGCAGAGAGCTGATGGGGTGCTCATCTTTAAGCCCCTTGGGCTTTATGCATATCACCCAAAGGACTCCAACAGTTGAAAACAGATAAAAAGTTTTAAATATTTATGAAAATATGCATAACTTACGTGTTTCAAGGATCAAGTCCTCTTCATCAGAATAGCACTGCATTCTGCTCATCAGGTTGTGGGCTTCAAAGTGTGCTTCACTCCATGCCGCTCCTTCCCAATTGCTGTGAAAAGATGGATCCAGTCCTGGGAAACTGATTATACACATCACCATAGTGTCATACTGTTACTGCCCAAATACAGTAAACCAAGACAAATATTACCAATAATACCTCTACCACATAATAACTAATACCAGAAAAGTAAATTATCACCACACCTTCACCATCATAGTGACTAATACCACCATACCATAACAAAACCCACTCCCGCTGGTAGTCCTCTTGGTAAGTAGGCATCCCTTGTAAGTAATTGCACCCCAGTAGGTAGTATCCCCCATGTACACATCCTCCTATATGTAGAATTCCACATGTAGAAATCCCCTGTAGGTAGTGTCCCCTGGAAGTTACCCCCCCTTCCCCCAAAGTAGGCATCCTCCTGTAGGTAATCCCCCTTGGTATTTAGCTCCTCCCTTCCCAGTATGTAGTATCCCAATAAAGAAAGCAGCCATCTGTAGATCATCTTGCCCCAGAAAATATCCACCATCCAAGATATCTACTACCCTGGTAGTTTGTATGTCGTACAGCCACCACCCCTTATGTAGGCATGGCATTCTCTCTCTCTCTCTCTCCTGGCTCTGCTAGCGGAGCTGGGGGGAGAATGGTCTCTTGTGGCCTTAGGTAGAATGCTGCCTCTAACCACTAAAGTAATTGGTACGGTGGAGAACCAATGGAGAGCCATTCATGGTGCCACTCCTGCTGAGCGCATAGAGTTAAAAGGCCAGGTGCAGCACCTAGTGGCCGAGGGGGCCTACCAGAAGCGGGAGGCCTGGCAGATGCCTGGATGCTGACACCATCCTGGTCCCAGCCTTTGTGTGTGTGTTTGGGAGACAGAAGCAAAAACATAAAACAAATATAATAGAAATGTCTTCTCTAAAGAACAAACAACAGTACTGAGCTATAGAAACTGTATAAAGTTAAATATATATTTTAGATTGTATTGTAACCTTCTATAGTATCTACAGATTGTTCAATAAATGTGTATGAAAATATGGCCTTGTCTGTTCATCTAATGAGCAGGAAGAACATAATCATGAAAGAAACAGATGTATGTTATTTGTTGTTTTACATTTAATTTAAAATTACACACAATTGTTCACATACCTTTCTACTGAATATCACGTTTCCACAGTTTTTTTCCCCTCCTAAATACATCTGATCAATATAATAGGAAAATGCTATGAGCACTAAGTGGCCAACAAGGCTACAGTAGTTCCATGCATTCTGCAACAACAAGTGTTCCAAATCAAATATGCCCTTTATTATTCACTGGGAGACATCACTGGAAAGAATTACTAGTTGGTCTCTTTTGAAATTAGTTTCCATTGGCTTTTTATCTATATTGTATACTAGGGGGTTTGCTTGGGCATGTTACATTAAAAGTAGACAGTTGTAAAAGTTCTTTATGTGTGCTCAAATACCACCTTAAAAATATATGGCATATAGAAACTTCCTATGGACCCAGTCAACATGGGGTCTCATATTCCTGTTTTGGGGATCAGTTGCTATTCTATTAGATAACGTGTTCTACTGAAAACTCTTTTTGAGATCCATGAACTCCTATTTGTTATAAAGATGGCTTAAATAAAAGCTGACCACAAAGTGTCCCCCTGCTGGGACCCCAAATGATAAGCCGTGACATCTGAGGAACTCTATTATTAGTATTCAATTTCCCTGAAGTATCACCACAAGGGAAAGTAAGCATTACACGGGAACTTTAAATCAGTGTCTATGTAATACAGGACAGGTCCTCCTAAGTAAGAGCCACTCTTTGTAGTTACTCTCTTTTCTGGAAAAGCGATGCACTAATGTCACAGGAGGCAGGAACCCTTTAAATGCAATTACCAATTTCCTCATCTGAGGGGGTAATATTCCTTTCTCAAGATATGGTAACCAAAGTTAATTCCCTGGATGGATCAATAATTCATCTCTTGCAATTTAACACCTCATTTAGCATATGGCACTCCATAGGTCTTGCTAGGTCAAATGTATGTATATATGTCTTTCAACCACTAAAGATTCAATAGCCTGGAAGTTGACTATTTCCACCATATAACTTAGGTTGTGTGATATGAAGCACCTAGACATCTTCTCCCTGCTGATCTTAGTGTACAGTCACAGCCAAAAGTTTTGAGAATGACACAAATCTTATATTTTCACATGATCTGCTGCCCTCTGGTTTTTATGTGTGTTTGTCAGATGTTTTTATCACATACAGAAATATAATTGCAATCATATTATGAGTAACAAAAGCTTATATTGACAGTTAGAATGAGTTAATGCAGCAAGTCAATATTTGCAGTGTTGACCCTTCTTCTTTAGGATCTCTGTAATTCTCCCTGGCCGCTCTCAATCATCTTCTGGACCAAATCCTGACTGATAGCAGTCCATTCTTACACAATCAATGCTTGCATTTTGTCAGAATTTGTTGGTTTTTGTTTGTCAACCCGTCTCTTGATGATTGACCACAAGTTCTCAATGGGATTAAGATCTGGAGAGTTTCCAGGCCATGTACTCAAAATCTCTATGTTTTGTTCCCTGAGCCATTTAGTTATCACCTTTGCTTTATGGCAAGGTGCTCCATCATGCTGGAAAAGGCATTGTTGATCGCCAAACTGCTCTTGGACGGTTGGAAGAAGTTGCTCTTGGAGGACATTCTGGTACCATTCTTTATTCATGGCTGTGTTTTTAGGCAAGACTGTGAGAGCGCCGATTCCCTTGGCTGAGAAGCAACCCCACACATAAATGGTTTCAGGATGCTTTACAGTTGGCATGAGACAAGACTGGTGGTAGCGCTCACCTCGTCTTCTCTGAATAAGCTGTTTTCCAGATGTCCCAAACAATCGGAAAGGGGTTTCATCAGAGAAAATGACTTTACCCCAGTCCTTAGCAGTCCACTACCTGTACCTTTTGCATAATATCAGTCTGTCCCTGATGTTTTTTCTGCAGCGAAGTGGCTTCTTTGCTGCCCTCCTTGAGACCAGGCCTTGCTCCAAGAGTTTCCGCCTCACAGTGTGTGCAGATGCACTCACACCTGCCTGCTGCCATTCCTGAGCAAGCTCTGCACTGTTGGTAGCCCGATCCCGCAGCTGAAACTCTTTTAAGAGACGGTCCTGGAGCTTTCTGGTCTTTCTTGAGAGCCCTGGAGCCTTTTTGGCAACAATGGAACCTCTCTCCTTGAAGTTCTTGATGATGCGATAGATTGTTGACTGAGGTGCAATCTTTCTAGCTGCAATACTCCCTGTTGGACCATTTTTGTGCAGTGCAATGATAACTGCACGTGTTTCTTTAGAGATACCCATGGTTAACAAAAGAGAAACAATGATGCCAAGCACCAGCCTCCTTTTAAAGTGTCCAGTGGTGTCATTCTTAATCATGACAGATTGATCTTCAGCCCTGTCCTCCTCAACACCCACACCTGTGTTAATGGAGCAATCACTGAAACAATGTTAGCTGGTCCTTTTAAGGCAGGGCTGCAATGATGTTGAAATGTGTTTTGGGGGATAAAATTCATTTTCTAGGCAAATATTGACTTTGCAAGTAATTGCTGTTAAGCTGATTACTCTTTATAATGCTATGTTTACACGGAACGATAATTTGCCCGATCGTACGATTTACGATGTCGGAGTAATGTTTTTTTTTTTTCATAACGATCAGCGTTTAGATGGTACGATATATCGTACGGAAATTCGTTTTGCGATCGCTTAAAGCCTATCTCACACATTGGTTAAATCGTCGAACGACTGTTTACACGGAACGACCTGCAAATTTTTTGCGAACGATCAACAACAATTTGAGAACTTGTTGAAAGATCAAAATGAACGATTTCTCGCTCGTCGTTTGATCGTTCGCTGCGTTTACACGTACGATTATCATACGAATTCAATCGTTATCGTGCGAATTCACACGATAATCGTTCCGTGTAAACGCAGCATAACATTCTGGAGTATATGCAAATTGCCATTTTAAAAACTGAAGCATTAGAGTTTTAAAAAAAAAAATTATATTTGTATCATTCTCAAAACTTTTGGCCATGACTGTAGAAGACTGGTAGGCCAAAGCTCTCCCCTGATCGGCTTCTGAATCCCTATATTTTTGATGAATGACACGTTTGTCCAGGGTCAGGAAATTAGAACAATTATGTTCTCTGCATGGCTTAAAGATAACATACAAGCGAATAAACACATTATGTAATATATGCATTGCATCTTCAAAACCATTCTTCTCAAGTTGTGTTGCTGATTCACTTCTGTGAGAAGTTTTACCGCCAACCAAAAATCAACTGAAAAAAGGGTCAAATAGACATCTGTCATCTAAATAAATGTTCCAAGCGTTGACATAACTGTAAGGTGTGGGCATAAATCGTGTTTACAACTGAACATATTAGTATTATTTATTTGCTACACTCCACCTTTTGTCCTCAGGAAAACAGAAATGACAGGATGCGCAATAAATTGAAGGCAGACCAAAGGTGAAGTTGCAGAAGCGGGTTTTATAGAAATCACCAGCTGGAAATGTCTTTAATAAAACAGCATATAAAATTCTTTTATTATCTCGGCATTAAAGAAATAATGGCTAAAAGTTCAATAGATGAATAGTTAGAAAAACATTATACTGTGTAAGAGGAACATACACAATTTTATGCATGGATTACCACTTGTACTTTAGCTGCTACTGAACTTTCTTGACACTTTCATTATTCACAAGAAAATAAAAGCCCAATTAGTTTTTACAGCTTTTTATACCTACACAATAGAAATATGTATAAGTTAATAGCAATAGTGTTAAGTAAATAAGTCGCATTTGCTTTTTCCTATGCACCAATCATCATACAGATGTGATCCCAGACGTAACAACTGTTTCGAGGAGCAATGTTAGAGCCTGTTCATACGGAGTAAAACTGATGGAATCCCGCCAGCCACTGTCATACTGGCAGTCTATGGGAGGCTTGCGTGCCTCCTCTCTCCGTGTGGAAAAATGGACATGTCCATTCTTCCGAGCGGAGAGGCGCAGTCCCATAGACTGCAAGTATGACATGGTGGCTGGGGGCATTCTCCGCCATGGAATTCTGCCAGTTTTACTCAGTGTGAACTCAGCCTTAAGTCAATTAGAACATCGAGTTAAATGCGTAATTGTGATTAAGTCAACATGGGCACATTTCTCCCACTTCAGTACAGTCGATACAAATACCTAAGTAGGTAAAGAAGTTATCCGATTTTAAAAAACAATTTTCATATTCTCAGGGAATTCTAGGTTGGGCTGAGGCTACAAGTGTATCCCCAGTCATGTGACCATAAACCACCATGTTACACTGCCTGATCAGCAATTCTATCACTCATGCAAGTGTATTGCAACTCACAAGAGTCTTCTGACCACGATCCAGATCTCTTGGCCAAAGTGAGAAGCAACTGCAAAGGGCATGTCTCATTCTTGAAGACCTGTCCTTTCTTGCATTAAACAGACAACCCTCTGATTTGAATGGATACTGCATAATGTTTAATTGCCAAGCGGAGGTGTTGCAAAGAAATGGAACACTTTCTGCCAGGTTTCCCAAAAATTACAGCGATTGCTAGAGCAGCAACCCATAGTATCCACAGATGTTGCTGAGGGGAGAATGCATGTGGGAAGGCTGTGGCCTGTTTTGTGGTGGTGGTCATAGTGAAAGGGACCCTCCACATATGTTGTTAGTAAGGGTTCTGCCAGGGCACACCCTATATAGTGTTCAGCCTAATGGTATGTGGGGTGCTCCTGATGTTATGAAAGAGACAGTAGGCCAAACACTGAGATAGTGTAATGTAGAACAGTCTACTGAGTAAAGTAAATCTTCCGTAGAAATATAGGCACAGTCTCCTTAGAGCACTACCAAAGAGTATGGCAAAAGTGGAGGACACTTCTGAGTTGATGTAAAATGTTGGGTCTTGGCTCTATCCTGTACTTTAAGCCTAGTACCAAGTCATTTTTTCCTGAGGAGCATGATGCGTTGGTTGTCTACTAGCGAATCACAAGAAGTCTCTACTCACTTTGAGCTGTAATGTCTACTGCAGTATGCAGATTGTTTAAAGAAATGTAGCTCTGTAGTTATTTGGTTTCTAGGGCCAACCTGAAGGTCTGCAAGGTACCAGGGTAAGCCCTAGGGCATTTGTGCACCTTCTTCCTTACAGACTCTGTATATTCTTCTTTCTCCTCACTTTCTCTTCCTCTTTTCCTTTAAACCTCAGGATGGCACTAGGTAAGTTCTTTGCAGGAGCTTTTTAGTCCAATTTTGGGTTTTGGCCTAGAAGAAGAGAGATAGGGCGCTCCTCTTGCTTCCTTAATCTACACTCTACTAGTGATGAGCGAATACTGTTCGATCGAATAGATATTCGATCGAACAGTAAGGTATTCGATCTATCGAATATTATCGAATAGTCCGCAGAATATATTATATAATAAATATTCGATAAGCGTTCAAATCCCCCAGCTTCCGGTTTTTACCTCCAAGTGGTCGAATAGATGTTTTTCAATAATTGAATACTTGTTCCCATAAACTTTAATAGGATTGAATATTCGATCGAATATTCAGGAGTTATTCGTACGAATGTCGAATATTCTAATATTTCACTATTCACTCATCACTACACTCTACACAACTGAATTTCCTTTCTCTCTTCTGAGAGAGACAAGGCTCATAGGGAACTCCTCTCCACTCTAGAATATTCCCTGTACATGGGAATAAGTGTAATGCATTCATTAATCCTTTATCCTCAGTCAGGTGTGGTATAAAACAATATGAAATCACACAAAAGGCACAATAAAATAACCAGCAGCCAACAGGCCTCACAGGGTTCTCAGTTGGCCATTGCACTGGGGAACCCAGCAGGATCACTTTGTGATAAGTTTACTATTAAATTTACGTTCCAAAACAAAAGAATTGTTCAGTGGAAAATCCTTCAAAGATGATTTCCATTGAAAACTTTGTATTAGCCATGTATTAGTGAAACAGCGATCAAATCAGTAGCAGAGTTTTCTTATTTTATTCACTTACTTACTGGAATGCATTTTTCTACAACCAATGCGAAAACTGGAAAGTTAGCCTTTTGGTTGTCAATTTTAAATAAACTTCGCTTCCGCAGGGGTGGAGGAGGAAAAAAGATCTCTTATGGGATTCAAAACTATTTTTCAGAATCTTTGGTGAAAACAAGCTTCAGCACATTGGGGAGATTTATCATACTGGTGTAAAGTAGAATTGTTTTAGTTGCCCCTAGAAACCAATCAGATTCTGATTGGTTGCTAGGGGCAACTAAGAGGATTCTATTTTACACCAGTTTGAATCTCCCCCATTGGGCCCAATTCTTTGCTCATCCAGAAAATAAGCAAAATCAAGTTACTCAACTACCTGTTAGTTGCTCCTTTAACTTCTAAGTAATGGTATATGTTATTTTTTATATTTAGGATGGAATTCCTCTTTAAAGCTAGAATTTTCCTAAATTTCCCTAAAGAAGTGAAGACATCTGCTTGTACGTAAGACAATATGGCCTGCAGTTATGAATAATTATTACACACTATATAATAGAGGCCATAAGTTTCCATTGCTTGGGCACCATGTATTGTTACACCTCCCAGGGCTACAAATCACTACAGAGCTCACGGCACTCATACCTGACCCAGGCTGGGCTATAAACTTTAATAATAGTCTTTGGCCTGTTTTCACTTGTCTTGTATAACTAGACAAACTTTTTTTTAACACCAACCAGTACACCATCTCAGACCACCTGATGGACCATGCACATACATATACCCTGATAAAATAGTAATGTACAGATAGGGAAACAAAAATGAAACAATAAAAGTCTCTTCCACCACATCAAAGATTTTCTGGACCACCACCTCATTTCTTTAAAACCTTCTGAATTAATGATAGTTATTTTGACAAACCACTGTACATACTGGGTTAATAGCATTTTCTATGCCCACACTGTGCCTGCTTGTTATTTTCTCTTAGATGAGAATGTCACTTATTCCGCCTCTCCAATCTGCCCTCTGCTGCAATGTATAATTTATGGTGATATAATAACTGATTTGACAATGGGGATGCTAGACAAGGTTCTAGCATTAGTGTTTGAAGAAAAAACAAACATAGATTAAGAGGAAGAGAAAAAATAAAATAAAACAGAGTGACGGAGATGAAGCCAAGTGTATCATTAAATACCTATTTTTCTGCTAAATTTGTAGTTTTAGCCTGAATTGGTTTGGTGGGATAAGTAGCAGAAATAATACTCCGCACTCTTTGTGGTTATGGGTGGCATTCCTGATGGCACCATGCTTTGTGACAACATTTTTTGGAAGCGGTGCAGGCTGTGGAGGTTTGTAAGAAAATAAGACTCTCTTCCTGCCAGATGGCAATAACTTTCAATCTCTGCCCTCTTATCGTCAAACAATTACATACAGCAGCAGCTGAATAAACTTTTACACAACTGTTCACACAAGTGAAGGAAAGACAGCACTTTATGTTCATTGACCATTGCTGTGAGTGCTGCAAAATAGAAGTAAGTAAGTAAACTAGTGCTAAAGTAAGTAAACTAGTGGTTAATGGAATTGAATATAATATATCAGGGACATCTTTCAAGCTTGTGTTATGGAGACTATTGTTCATTGCAGGTATTCAGTACCATTAGCTGATACTGTTTTTAACCAAGTGGAGCCATTTAATGTACATCAATGGCTGCACTGAATAGCTTAAAGTGACCCTGTACCCACACTCTGCCCCCTCAAACTGCTTGTACCGTCAGATAGCTGCTTTTCATTAAAGATCTGTCCTGAGGTCCATTTTGCAGATGATGCAGTTATTGTCCTAAAAAAAAAAAAAAAACACCTTTTAAACGTACGGCCCTTTGTCAAATTGGCGTGGCCTATAGTGTCTGTGTCCTAGGCCTGCACCGCCTCTCTGTCCCTCCTCCCCACCCTCTAAATCATTAGGAATGCCCCTGGGTAGGATTTCTCCTATTAATCACCTGTCTGAACACTGCACATAGCACAGACACTCTAAGCTATGACAATTAGACATAGGGCTGCAAGTTTAAAAGTTTTTAGGACAATAACTGTATTGCCTGCCGAATGGATCCCAGGACACATCTTGTATTAAAAGTAGCTATCCGAAGGTACAGGTAGCGTGGGGGAAGATTGTGGGTACAGCATTACTTGCTATACAAGGGCTGGGTAATAACATTTTTATTGGAAACACTTTATTTTATTTCCTAACGCCTAAAGTATTTATAGCTAGACCTTTGTCTTTATAGTTATTTAAATTAAGTTAAAGGATCATTTGTAGAGTTATAGCTTGTGCCTCTGGAAATATTCAGATATATGGTTGGCCCAAGTTCTGACATATACCAACTCTCTCAATACCCTTCCTTCTGGGGAGTACAGCCCTACACACTGTATGTATAGTGTAACTGTATATATGATACCCAAAGGCCATCCTACAGCTTGTTTATCTACTACTTCTGTGTAGATCTTGGTAGTGCCCCTTATCTTCTGTATTGTTTTTTAGTGACATTTATGGACCAGTCTATGTCATATTCAGTGCATTCAGCACTAACCGTGAGAATTTAAATCAGCCCATGTGATATACTGTAAATCATAATTCATTAATACATTCATTATTTTTAGGGATGAGCGAACCGAACCGTTACGAACCAGATTCGTTACGAACTTTGCAAAAGGTTCGGTTCGGTACCGAACCGAACTTTCAAGAGGTTTGTGACGAAGTTCATTAAAACCGCAACGGCGTCGCAAAACTGTATTGTTTTCACAGAATGGAAGAGGATATAAGGAATTATTACTCCTATAATCCCTTTTATCCTTTTATTATGTGAATATCAAGGTGTGTGACTACAGGAACAGGAAGTGCCTGAGCGTCCATGCTCTTTCTCATTGTGTGTCTAGACTGCAGAGACAGAGGAGCTCCGTGCTAGTTAGGGAGGGAAAGCACATAGATAGATAGGCAAACAAGTAGATATTTACAGGGAGGTAGAGAGAGGGAGAGAGAGATAGGCAGAGATAGGAAGTAAAAAAACTTGTGATATCCAGAAAATAGTCAAACACTGATATATCACAAAATATCTTTATTACATGCTCGAAATAGTATAAAGCACAGGATAGTGGTTGAGGGGGGGGGGCGGAGGCTGTGTGACCACTAATCACAATCATTTATGCCAACAACAACCTTAGTATAAGAGGGAGTGCAGGCAGGACGCCCACAATTTATTCTTTAACATCAAGCCAGATGTTCGTTTCCCTGCCCAGGCTCAACAGGGCCCTCTTGGCCTCTTGGTGGTGGAGTCATGGTGCGTGCCTCCATCAGATGAGGTTCTTCATTCTCTTCATCCGATGAGGCCTCTGCTGTTTGTTGAGCTTCTTCATCTCTGCTGACAAATGAACAGTGGACAAAATCTGTTATTACAAACATGTTAGCAACATTGTAACAATTCTCAAGAACCAATATGCATCCAATGCAGGATTTTACTTAGGCTTTTTGTGTCCTTTTATATCCAGTATGTCCAATGTGTTAGCCAGGGGCGTAACTACCACTATAGCAGCCATAGCGGCTGCTATGGGGCCTGCCGCATCAGGGGGCCCCATGGCCTGCTCCTGCAATACACTGGGCCCCCTTAGCCGTCACCATTTGCAGCACCGGGTGGCCCTGCTGGTCTCCTGGGTTTTGCAAATGTCCCTTTAACTGCAAGCACTCCTGCCCAGAGCTAGCAGTTATGTAGTTATGACTTTACTTGACCGTTTAGTGGTCAGTCGGGGGGGGGGGGCAATCAAAAGTTTGCTATGGGGCCCAGCCATTTCTAGTTACGCCCCTGGTGTTAGCCTTACCTTTGCGCATAATCTAGACTATTGATCAACATTCTCACACTGCTCCCCAAAAATGATGCTCAGGGAAAATAATATGTCTGCAAAGAAATAGTAATTTATTCTCACATCTTGCGCTAATTAGCCCTTGGCTCCCTAAAAATCTCTCTAGAGAAATGAGTGGGACATTGTTAGGTCATATGTAATCATTGAGGCACATTTGTTGCCATTTATCCTGTCCGTGCTTTGTAGCTAAATCGAACTCCAGTTAGGTCTTACATCATCGACTTATTAAACAATTTTTAGTATCCAGTTAGGGCACGCTGCATTTATAAAGAATATTGAGTGTACAGCAGGGGGAGCATTATTGTTAGTAACTTTATTATTATCCAGTTCCAGAAATATATAGGTCCCCCTGCAGGAAGCTCGATGTATATAATCTCTGTCTACGTAACATATGTCTATATGTCTGCACACATAACAGACTGAACTAATACTGACATCATCTGATCCTAGCATAGACAGATGCAATTAAGACACACACTTACTGGCGCCGTCTGCTGGCATTCAAAATGAAACGCAGCATTGGGGCAAAACGCAAAGAGACGAGTTCTTCTTGTGAGGCCCCACGCCTCATCAGCTGCCGTCGCTCCCTGATGAATCTGTCCCTCACACTGGACCACCTGGTCTCCACATGTTTGGCTGAAAGCAAAAAACGTACAGACATTAGTAATATATGAGCGTCAGGTGACCATAACAGTAGAGTTTCTTGTTTGACATAGTGGGTAAATAACTTACCAATGATCAACTTCTGTCATCTACTATGCTTGTCCCAATCTGGGTACACAATCCGGGCAACCTCCCTCCATGCGGCACTCCGCCTTAGCCGGCTTGTGTACCCAGGCGCAGGGCCGTCCCATAGCAGTGGCCGAGCATGGACCTTAATAAAAAGATAAATAAATAATATAAACCTCTTGCAAACAATGCTCGCTTGGTAAGGTAATAGCTAGTCGAGGCTTTTTCCTTGTTAGGGTACAAAACACACACCGTATACGCAGCAGATACGCAGCAAATACACAGCAGATCTGCAGCAGATTTGGTGGTGCAGATTTGATGCTGTGTTCAGTTATTTAGATCTAATCTGCTGCGTATTTGTTGCGTATTTGCTGCGTATCGTAGCAGTAAATAGGCTGCGTATACGGTGTGTGTGTTTGTACCCTTAGAAGCAATGTTGCTGACTAAATATGACGTCACTTATGTGGGTGGGTTATGGAGCTTCCTGTGCGGCTAACTCCCTCCCTCCTCCCTCTCCCTCCATGATGTCTGCTGCCGGCCCATATCATATACACAGTACACAATTACTCCCATCATGTGGTCATAGTGTAAGCCTAGTGTAAACATAACGTAATAGTGAATTCGACACCACAATCCGGAGGGGGGGGGTGGGGGAGGGGGGAGTGAGTTAGCAGCACGGGCAGCTTGCTAACACAAACCATAAGTCACACCCTCGTTTCTCAGCAACATGTGATCAAACAAAGAAAATTCCTGAAAGAGATATTACTCAAACATAGCGAATCAAACATAATTAGCGGCACATTGGCTACAATTGGAAATACATTGCATTATGTTTCACACAGACACATAGCCTAAGGGTACAAACACACACACACCGTACATGCAGCCTATTTACTGCTGCGATACGCAGCAAATAAGCAACAAATACGCAGCAGATTAGATCTAAATAACTGAACACAGCATCAAATCTGCACCATCAAATCTGCTGCAAATCTGCTGCGTATTTGCTGCGTATCTGCTGCGTATACGGTGTGTGTGTGTGTATAGTGCGATTTAGAGCTAACCCTTATGGGCAAGCCATAGGAATTACACACATTCGTAGGGACGTGAACTACTATCAGCAATGTATGGTGACCAATGTAGTAACACAGGGCAATGGGTGGGGGCAAAAATCCATAATAAACATTTAGCTTTGTCATAAATAAAGATTATTCATGACTAACTTGTAATTGAGAAATTAGGACGGAAAGAGCCTTTAACAACACATATATAAAATGAAGCAATGTAAAGTACCGGGACAGAATGTAAGCATTATTGAGAACAGATATCTGATATATTTGAAGACCAGACCTGTACATTTAATTTTGACACTAACTCTTAAAAATACATCAAGTGACTGTCACACACATCGCTTCTCAGACTCACAATGATAAGCCAAAAAGCGGTAAGCTGCTAGAACTCCACCTATGTCAACATTTATTAACTCATTAATGGCAAGTCGTTATCAAATACTCACTTCTAAGATTAGTCCATAAATGTCGATGAGTGATTTATCGATAACCATATCTGCCTCCATCGATTTGCCTTCACAGTTCTAAATAAGCTAATTGAGTGAATTCCTTTCACTCTTCAGATGTGAACATACAGAAAATGCAGAAATAACCTTGGCATATACACACAGGAACAAAAGAATGATACATTTGTTATTTTGTTTCTCAAAACAATCATGTGACCCCCTAGATGCAATTGTATCATGGCCAGTGAACCTGCTTCGTAGGAGTAAGTAGATTTAGTTTGTCAGAACTTTGTAAGCCGAGGAAGAAAAATAGAAATATAATCATCACTAGCAGTAGTGGATTATAATAGGGGCGTTTTGGGCGGAAGCCCGTGGCCCTGAGCTCCTGGGGGGCCCATGACTGCCCAAAAAGACTTATACTTTCAATGGTGTACTGTCTCCTGGCTACACTTCTGCCATGATTTGCAAAAAATCACTGTTTTTTATGGCAATTTTGCACAAATCAGGACATCATGACATTATCTATCCTGTACTATGAACGCCAGGCTAGTGCTTCCATAGTTACAGTGGGGTGGGGGGGCCCAGGCTTGGTGAACAGCCCGGGGCCTATGGTAAAGTTAATCCGCCCCTGACCACTAGTAGTCTGTTTTTAATTATACTGGCCTGGAATCAATTAACTGCTGCCTCCTCCTCAAGTAGCCTCTCCTCAATAATACTGGCCTGGAATCGATCAACTGCTGCCTCCTGCTCCTGAAGTAGTTTGTTTTTAATACTGGCCTGGAATCGATCAACTGCTGCCTCCTCGTCATATAGCCTCTCCTTGATAATACTGTCCTGGAATCGATCAACTGCTGCCTGCTCCTCATTAAGTAGCCTCTCCTTGATAATCCTGGCCTGGAATCGATCTACTGCTGCCTCCTGCTCCTGAAGTAGTCTGGTTTTAATAATACTGGCCTAGAATCGATCAACTGCTGCCTCCTCCTCATATAGCCTCTTCTCGATAATACTGGCCTGGAATCAATCAACTGCTGCCTCCTCCTCCTTAATTAGCCTCTCCTCCATAATACTGGCCTGGAATCAATCAACTGCTGCCTCATCTTCCTCAAGTAGCCTCTCCTCCATAATACTGGCCTGGAATCGATCAACTGCTGCCTCATCCTCCTCAAGTAGCCTCTCCTCAATAATACTGGCCTGGAATCAATCAACTGCTGCCTCCTCCGCCTCAATTAGCCTCTCCTCCATAATACTGGCCTGGAATCAATCAACTGCTGCCTCATCTTCCTCAAGTAGCCTCTCCTCCATATTACTGGTCTGGAATCGATCAACTGCTGCCTCCTCCTCAAGTAGCGTCTCCTCAATAATACTGGACTGGAATCAATCAACTGCTGCCTCCTCCTGCAGCTCAACTTGTCTCTTCTCAACAATACTGGACTGAGAGGCGAGCAATCTACTGCTGCCTCCTCCTGGTTCTCGACTTGTCTCTTCTCAACAATACTGGCCTGGGTGCAATCAAGTGCTGCCGCATCCTCCTTGTAAACTTTTTTTCCCAATATTTTTTTTCACTATTTTGGCACTTTGATTCACTATATTTTATTAATTTTATTCCTATTAATATTATTTTTTTATTATTTTTTTTCTCATTATTTTTGGAATTTTTTTCCCCCACTTTTTTTCATTGTAATATCAACTGCAACTAAACGAAACTATACCCTATCACACTCCCACTATTGTAGCTGCAATTATTCAGCCGTTAGAGCAAGGTTCGTTTTCGGTTCGGTTCGGACCGATCCAAAATTCACGAAAGTTCGCCGGATCGAACCGAACTTTTCAAAAGTTCGCTCATCCCTAATTATTTTATTGTTATCATGCTGTAAAACAAAGCTATACTTACCAGAAATCCAGGTCCAGTCTCCTGAAGGCAGATTTTTAGTCTTGAGCTGGATGAAAAAGAGAGACTAAATGCAGAAAAGTGGGTGCTCTAAAATCGGGGAGCAAAAGCTAGCTCATCTGGTCTAATTCCAAAGAAGGGCAATGCTGGGAAGAAGGCAAAGACAGTATACTATTTTGAGCAACCTACCTATCAGCTGAATCATGGAGCCTACCACACTGCAAAAATGGTTCAGGGATGGTTTGAGGAATATAACAAAGAGTCCCTAGATCTCGATCCAGTCTAGCATCTCTAATGCTAACGGATATAGCTCTGTACTTGTCTGTCTTCATCAATTTCAGCACAAATACTTGGACTTTAATTTATACAAATAATAAATATAGGACCCTATATTCTTGGTAGGAATGCAAGTGGTGGGACTATCAGCAATAAAACACGTATCATCATAAGTAATTTGCTACTAATACGTTGGTGCTAGATACCAGACAACACTTTAAGAGGTCTTGTAGATTCCATGTTATGACAGATCAGAGCTGAGCTTATGGTGCGTGATGACACTTCATAGGCGTTATGAAGCTCATAATTAACAAAGGCAGCTATGTTGTCCCATCTGGGTTCTAACTTCATATAAGGAGATTTCCTCACTTGTGAACAAACTCCAATTGTACAGCATCTGCTAAATAGCCTACTTAAAAGCCCCACAGCATAACATGGACCCTACATAAGATCTATAGAGGAGGGAATAGTGTATCCGCTGCCAGCCATTTTATTATTCCATAAATATGGAGGCACAAAATAATAATAATAATATAATAATAATATAATTATATATGTAATTTTATGCCTTCATACAACTGTATGTATGCCTTTATACAACTGTATGATTTGTAATAGCTATAATAGAGTAATGTGCACAGGGCCTTAGGGGAATTTTTCCAACTCAATCTCTGTTAATTAAATCCCTGTATAACCCTGAATAAAACCGTTTCTGGGAAATGAGCTTTAAAAAGAATATTTGTTCTGAAGCAGACTTTTTTCAATATTCTATACGGTCAAATACAAAGGCAATATAAAAATATAAGGTTACACTCTCACCATCCTATTGTGCATTGATATTGGATGCTCAAAACACTGGAATGTGCTCGAAAATGTGCACGACTCAAAGAACCTCATATTCTTCAACAAAGAGCAATAAAATAGCCCAATCTCTAAGGGATACATTATCAGTTGGTTTTGGCTTCAGAGTGGACACCAGACATTTCTTGTGGTTAATGTATCTATGAGTTTCCAGCTTCCTACTGAATATAATGCTAATAGTTGGGAGAGGGTTACGCCAGACCATAGTATAATAGCCCAGCCAGAAGGTCTCCACTATGGTTCTGTTTGTGGTTACTTCTCCCCAAACCCCAACTCCCCACTATAAATCCTTGTCTCCCCTTACAGTTATAATACATAAATGAGTTAATTATTTTCTGCCTGAAATGTCATAAAATACAGACACAGAAAAAGCCAAAGTTTTGATAGGGCGCCAGTACCCAGAGAACAATAAAAGATGTGGCATCTAATTAAGAAACATTGATTATTTGTCTTATAGGCCAAATTTTTGTACTGAACATTGCCCCTCTAATGCCATTTGTTTTACAAATAGCCAAAGTCTGCTAGATGTGCCAGCTGGCCAGCTAAGAGACTATAAACACTGTCTCGTAAGTAGGGGATGCTGGGAGATTCGTCTGAGACTGACATTCCCCTGAATCAGGGAACAATACGGACTGTGAATAGAAGAGGTATTTATATTTTACAAACAAATTCTTGTGGAGTTTCAATTTAAAATATATATTTCATGTATTTATGTACTTCAAAAGAACTAGAATAGAACTAACACTCTACAAGTATGTAAGGGCCCCTAGAAGACCTATGCTTTATATATTGATTATTGCTGTGGTAGGGCCAATGTATAGTTTGAGCCCCATAGCTATGCTACCTTTTTGGACAAGGTTTATCTCTGTTGGTAACCAAGGGCAATGCTGGTAGTCTGAACCCTAGTACTTAGAGATGAGAAAAGCAGATTTGCTTTGCTCATCTCTACTAGTGATGATGATAGAGTTACTTACTATACTATACTATACCATGCTATACTCGTTAAATGTAGGGATATCTAAATAATGTCCTACTATGAGAATTTGTAGGAAAGTACACTGGGCATATCAATGGACTGCAGTTAGCGAGCAATGACCCAACTGAGAAACTCTGAAAAGACATGAGTGAACACTAATATATTCAAATGTTCATCTTTCGTGTTGCGTATTTTTCAATACTTGAATGCTTGATCGAGTAACGAACCCCAAGTATCAAATAACAAATATTTTTTTTCAGGAACACCTACTTGCCAGATGGGAGGGTATGTGTGGTTCACCCGAAAACGTCAGAAAGTGATGGAACGACCAAGGAAACGGAACGGAATGGAACTTTTTATGTGTGTCACACAGGGATATCACTAGTCCTAAAAATAACTTTTGTGTAGTTGTGGATTAATCTTAGTGCTTCCACTGCGTACTCCAATAACACAAGCTACAGTATATAACTGCATTATACTAGCGATATACCTGTACCAGTATACTGTATCACTATCATTATCAGTATACCATATAATATTGGTATATTATAATATAGTTTTTGCTTTTATGTGTCACACTGTGAAATTGCTAGTTCTGGAAAGGACTTTTGGGTGTTTACTGGCTAGTCGCCTAACTATGAAACATAAGCCTTATACTATCTCTGTCCCTGCTCCAGCAGCTCTCCCTCTTAGCTAACAGAATGCAAGTAAGTCGAGCATCAAGTGACCTGGGTAGATATACACCCAGGTCATCTGATGTGGCTGGCCAATCACTGCTGGACTAGACACTGCTGGACTGCAGACAAGAGTACCACGCAGGATTTGGTAGAGTATTGAGTACTTTTGATCAACCTGATACTTGAGCGAATAGTGTACTCAAACGAGTATGCTCACTCATCTCTAAGTAAAAGGGACAACAGTTCTGGAGGTTATGCAGTCAAAGTCTGTGGCAACTGTTCAGGTGTATTTCCTTCCTTTTGGAAAAGAATTTGTACTACAGCATTACTGAACAACTGAGTTTGCCCGTAATGTTTGCCTTGTAGTGCATAAGTGACTCATTACCACCTTAACCCCTTAACATTTTATGCCATACTTTGCCATCATAACAACTATGCAATTTCCGCAAGGTGACATTAATATATGACATACTGATGATGGGAGTGTTTATACAAATGTCACCTAACTTTACCAAGCTGGATTAGAAGTATCAGTGGTCCTGCCCTTTTAACCCCTCAGCGGAGGCCTCTCTGTATGCCGGTCTAAACTAAATCCTACACTACATGTATTGTGAGGTGCACACATCTCAATATCTGGTGAATATAAAGCTGTACGGCAGTCTCACCTTGATGGTAAAGCCGGTGCCGGTGCAGGAGGAGACCACACAACCCTGGGCCTTGTCATGTGCCTAGTCCTGTTTATCTTTATTTCTTGTTACATTAGAAGGTGACTGGTTATGCCAAGACAGTATGGCAAGAGAGAATTTCATGCTCAATAGACCCCATACCTCTGGAGGTGGTCTGCACCATTTTGTCACAGAGGCTGTGGTTGTGGATCACAAAAGAAAGCATATGTCAGAGTTACTACCAGACCATGGGCATGAGGACTGGTAGGCAGAGAAAGTGTGACAGAACTGAATACATTTGAGCAAGCACCAGAGATTCAGTGAAAATCAGAATGCGTGTCTGTCAGCAGCCAACCACCAAACATCCTAAGAACTATGGCTATTCTGTGTAACCGCTAAGCCTATTGCCTCCAGAAGAATAGAAGCTAAAGTTATTGAGGTCAACCAGCGTCCTTTTGCATGCACTTACTAGTCATTGCTCCCACTAGCCAGAAACCTACTCCACACTGATGAGGGGCAAAAACCCTGAAACAGCTGTCTGTGGATGGATACCTTGTTGAGGTGGTTTCCTTGACTGGAGAACGCTTTGGCTTGGTTGTTCCTTCCCGGAGGGAAGGTCTGGCTAGTTCACTGACGTCGAGACATGTGATGGTGTCTCTGCAGTGTTCTTTTGCAAAGTTCTTGAACCAACCTGTTCCTGTATCTATCTCTCCTCCTAGCTGCACCATAGTGCAGTGGTCACTACCCGACCACTTGCCATCCACATACATGTACACATTACCTGGCCATCTTACATTAACCTCTATAGTAATCATGGTTCACAAAAAGGAAACACGAGACCCATAAACAAAAGATTCAGCTCTGATATACCTTACATGCTGATTTTTGTTTGAGATTGTACCTATATATGGTTTCTTACTACGTGATTAATATTTTGCAGAAATTAGATGTTTAGCAGAGCAAATTCACAATGGTTCCTCTATTTTTTTTTACATACTTTATATTTAATCATGAGACTTTATATTTTCTGTCCATATTCTATTTCAATGTTTGCATTAACATCCCATGTTTCACATTATAACAGTACATGACCACAAAGTGCTTTCAATACTAGAGGGAAAAGATTTTTTTTGTTTCCACTAGATTTTTGTATAAACTTTTACCCTTGGTCTATCTCGCTGTATCGAGCTGCCCCTCTTTCATGTGGTTTGGAAAGGCCTTCCATTTACTCTTTGTTTGTGGCTTACACAATTGGGGAAAGGGTTGACAAGTCCCGTCTCTCTCTGCACATGAGCCTAAATATTCCATTTGTGTGAATATTACAACCACATTCAATTGGTTGAATTCAGGTCCTGTAGTCCTGTGTCTCTGTCTAGAATTTCCTTAAATTAACCCTTTTCCTTAAAAAAACATAAACACGTCATGTGTATGTAGGCTTTGATTTATGCCAGCAGTGTGGCTGCACTTTCCATGTAGCAATGCATATTACAACATACTTAGAAAAAGGGTCCTTTATAGGTTAAATACGTTATGATCTATACTTTGACTGGTACACATTTTTCAGGATTCTAGTCAGTCACACTCCTGCTTGGATTTCCTCCAGGCCGGGGACATAGGTTATGAAAACTTATGGCTGTGATGACTCTGCAAGAGAGTCAGAGGGTGAAGTTTTAAGAAAGACAGAAGACACATTTAAAGCGTAACTGTCATTTCAGGGTAATTTTTCTGAAAACATTAAATATCAACAGTTCAAGCGATTTTAAGAAACTCTGTAATAGGTTTTATGTACTAAAAGAGTTTCCTTCTGTAGTGAAAAAGCAATCTCCCAGCCTCCACCCTCACATCAGATGAAGCAGGATTTCTGTCTCCATTATGTGGCTATGGAGAGGGGAGGGGCTGTTAGGAGTGACTGAGCATGAAGGATTTCTGCACAGCACAACACCCAGCAATCTTCTCTCAGTAAGTTCGCAGATAAGCACTGACCTTTCTGACCCCAGAATCCTGCGGTTTAGGTGCCCAGAGAGTCTACAAACAGCTGACCTTCATGTCACCTCTTCCTGCTCCCTCATCTCCCTCAGCCCCTCCCCCCTTCATAGGCTTACAATGGAGAGAGCAGAGCCCGTCTTCACTGGCTTCTCTGTAATGAAGACGTGTTTGCCTGATAATGCACAGATAAGAAGTCAGGGGGGAGGCTGGAGATGGCTTCTTGAGCACAGAAAGAGGCTTTTTTGGCTGATGAAACCTATTACAGAGTTTCTTAAAATCGCTTATACTACTGATTTCTGCAATAAAAAAAAAACATGACAGTTACGCTTTAACAGCAGTCAGCAGTCAGATCATGATTCAAATTGAAATAATGACAATGTTGTCTGTGGCTAATTTCTTTGGATGTATTAATAGTACAATGATAGGAGAAATTGAAAAGTATGATAGAGTCTAGGAAGCTTAGATATTGTTTGATACTCTGTTTTCTTGTGTTCCTGTGTTCTCTGTGGACTTGCCACATTGCCATTAGAAACTGGTGAACATTGGTGGCACCATAAACCAGGGCTTCTAGCCACCTTATAAATCTTATAAATGACCCCAGTAGTCTTCTTAAAGTGAATGTACCATCAGGTACATCTTTTTTTTTTTTCTTTCATTAGCCAATTGGCACCGGCGCGGGAATCATGGTGATGCAGTCCTTTTTTATTCTCAAAACGCCACCTGTTTCTGCACTCTGCGCAGCGGCCCAGCTCTTTGCACTCTATTAATTCTAATGGAGCCACGTCACAGAAGGGAGGTGATATCATCACACTAGAGAGACGATGGCTCCAACACCCCCCCCCCACCCAAGTGCATAAAGCCGGGCCGGTGCATGGCAAAAGAATGGCGCCAACCAGGCAGTACTTTTTAAAAAAAAGTAATGCGCCACCAGGATCCCAGCTACTGTAAAAAAAAATTAAAAAAGCAATGTACCTGATAATGTACCACTTTTAACCAGGTAAAGATTTATGCCTGTCTGGCTATTCCCTAGTCCGTTGTCCTAGCTTCTTTACCTACCAGTCAATTTTTGTTTACTTAGCTTGTCTTTTGGATTCTGCTGTTGTCTTATCCCTCTGTTGTCTTTATCACTGGCATTGGCTTTTTGTTTCTGCCTCCATGCCACCTCTTTTTCATATCTGGCTAATCTTTACTTCTCATTTCTAATCTATGTCATTAATTGGTTTTGTTCCTGTGACTGCATCATGACTACTCATGCTGCCGACTGATGACTACAACCTGGGCCTCCAACTGGTTACAAGACTAACTTGCTTGAAGGTAGTCACTGGTAAAGAATTTTGACTTTACAAAAGTGAGTTCTGTTTGTTAAACTTAAGTAACAATAAAATATTGGACATCTGAAGTGAAAGGATGTACAAAGATCTTACCAGCTTTAACTGTGATACCTTAGGCCCTTCAGATAAATGCCCATAGCAAACCAGTGAACATTTAGGACCCCAACATTGTGTAAGAATTTGGACCCTGTGAAGATTCTCTAGAAGGTCAATTAAACCCTAGATCTGACCCTTATAGTGTGTCTTCCTTGGTAGTGGGAGAAGCAATTAAGATAGTAGGCAGTCTAGTTGACTAAGCACATAGGATTGCAGGAGAAACTTCCCCGTCATATTGTTGCTTAACCATGGCAGAAGACAAGGCCAAACTCATAACTGAAGCTATACTCTACTAAGTGGTAAGAATAATAATCTCAGTGTCTATGGGTGATAAAACGATAAAATCTCAAAATGGACTAAAAAATTGTTCAATGTAACCAAACTATTTTTTTTTTTAAATTTACATTTCATGATCAATAAGTCTAGAGTGTGGCATAGGGTACCAGTCTTCGCAATCATGCAAATGATTTTTAGGAAACATTGTTTGCAATCTTGCATTTTCTAGACGAATATTCCAAAGAAATATGCACATGAGGGGAGATTTATCAAAGGGTATAAAATATACAGCAACCAATCACAGCTCAGCTTTCAGCTCTGTTAAAATGAAAGCTGAGCTGTGATTGGTTGTTGTGGGCAGTTAACACTAGTGTATAGTCTACACCATTTGATAAATCTGGACCATAATGTCTACCTTACAATGAATCGTGAAGATAATTTCCAATAGCTTATAGGTTATTGGAAGAACTCTTGTTTTAAAAACTTATTTAAGGCTTAGAATCAAGGTAATGAGGGTTGAGGAGACTATAAGGACGTTAAATATGTGCTATGCATTAGGTGGATCCAGGATGTTTTTATCTTCAAATTTTCCACCACTTCTCTTGTCTAAATTATTTCATTTAAACATTACATTAAAATGTATATTTCAAATAAATAATAAAAATGTATAATTTGTTCACTTCCTTTACACTTGACTTTCATTCATAAATAAACACATGCATTCCTCTGATTGTCTAATGTAAACGCATCTGGAAGATATCCACAGTTTGAGGGAGTTTCTCTTAACCGTGCCCATTTCCATACTTTCCCCTGCTGTTCTTAATATAGAAAATGTCAAAAATAAATAAAAATGTCTTTTATTTTTAAAGTGATTCTTGACTCATATTTATCACATGTAGGAAAAAGCTCAGTTTGCTAATTTAGGATTGATTGACCTTGGGTACTCAAATAACTGGGAAATGTCATGCCTTATTTTATACACTTCAAGTTTAGTATGAGAAACAACTAATGAGGACCATGTTATTAATAGAATGGTGAGAAGTAGAGATGAGTGAACCGGGTTCGGGTTCGAGTCGATCCGAACCCGAACGATCGGCATTTGATTAGCGGGGGCTGCTGAACTTGGATAAAGCTCTAAGGTTGTCTGGAAAACATGGATGCAGCCAATGACTATATCCATGATTTCCACATAGCCCTAGGGCTTTATCCAACTTCAGCAGCCCCCGCTAATCAAATGCCGAAAGCTCGGGTTCGGAATGACTCGAGCATGCTCAAGGTTTGCTCATCTCTAGTGAGAAGGCTTTGGATCAATGGCAACAAATCAGACGTTAGCTTTGATACCCTTTATGCCGGAAGGAGTATTCCTGTTTTGGTTTGTATACTATATGGGTAAAAGGAAAGTAGAAATCACACTGGATGGCAATATACATGTATATACACCGTGTTAGGCTATGTTCAGACTCTGTATGAGACCGGCCATTTCATGACCCGGCCTGGTCACGAAACGGCTGGTTTTAGAAAAGATCATCCTGGCCAGTACTGCAGTACCGTCCGAATGATCTTTAGCGCCAATCCATTAGCGCCGCTCCATTTTGCGCACTGACAGGGTTCAATTAATAGCGGCCGCAGAAAACTGACATGTCAGTTTCTCGCTGCGCCTCTAGGGATTCCGGACGGAGTGTATACTATGTGTATACACTCCGGACGGGATTCCACAGAAGGCAGCAATACATAAGTACCATAGAAATCATCACACTACAGAACTTATGTAGTGTGAACATAGCCTTAAATTGTATAGGAATGGCCAGATTATTTTTAAAGCACACTTGATTCCAGAGCATTGTACATATGATAAGATGTACAGTACACATGCAAAATGTAACAAAAAAAATCAAGAAAACCGCATGAATAAAGTAAATGACAGACTGGTAAATAAGGGGAGAGGACCCTGCCCACCAGGGCTTAAAATCTACAAGATGACTGTCCAATATGAGGGGGAGCAAATTTATGGACAACCCAATTATTGTCAGTACAGGGTCACCCAAACAATTGCCAGATCATTGATGCCCCTCTTCACTTGCTCCTTCTTTGTGAGAGATGCACTGCCTACAAACAAATTAAGTGGCCGAGTGGTCCCAGAAATCAGCCGATAAATGAGCATTTGCTTGTTTATTGACTGATCATTTGGTATTTTACATATTTGCCCTGTATAAAATGGCCTTAAAGGGAATGTATGATCAGAAAATGACTTATTGTTCATTTATGTTGGACATATTTTTGAAGAACACTTTTCTTTCTTTGTTATAAAATATATTTCTGAAATCTTGAAGTTTTCATTCTTACCACATGGGCTAAAACTAAGCTGAGACTTCCTGTTTTATCTTTAGTGATAAGAGGAGGCTTCTGTAAAGTGATCTCTTTAGCATTACAGTAACCTGTGACACCAGTAGATAGAGGAGACAATAGCAGCTCCTTGTGGAATGACCTCTTCAAAGGTTACAGAGCATGCTCAGTTCATCTCAAGGGGACAGAGTCTGTCCACTGTCGTCTATGTCCGTGAGGCTTGCTGTTAAGAATAGCCCAGGCAATATGGCAGCCCCCATAACAATAAACATAAAGTGAAATAAAATAAATTACAGTCAGAAAATAGAGACAGATAAAAATAAAAGTAATTTTTTTTTGTAACAGACTCTGATCAGCTAAAGAGAATAAGGAGACACATTCCATTCAACAGGCATACTGTAATCCTAATGCACCTATATGTTTGGAATATCCTCATATATCAGTATACATGATCAGATGATAAGGACCACTGTCAGTTTGGGGTTCCGTTCATTTATACAGAATGTGTGAAAGTCCCATTTGGTCCTCTGATGTTGGGCCAGTCTGACCCTGAATTGGAAAAATTTGCTTGGGGTCTGTTTGCAGCTACTTGACAGATACCGAATAATTCTGTTTTGTTTTGGCATATTTTTTTTTTGTTCTTTAGAACTACCCTAAATGGTCTCTTGGCCCATTTAAGTGGATACAAGTACAGGAAAACCAGTTGGTCTACAGTTTTACCTTGAGGTGGAGACATTGAAGATTAATCTTATGGAATGACAATAGAACAAATTTTTGTGCTAATCTGTTGCTCACCCTTAGCACATATGCAAATTTTCATGTATAAAAGTACAGTATATCATAGGGTCAAAATTACCTGGCAAGTCTGAGCAGAAGTCACCTTAATTTCTGATATGGTTTTATGTGTTGCAGATTAAAGGAGAAGTCCGGCGAAAATTATTTTTTTATATGTTATTACTTATGGAAAGTTATACAATTTTCTAATGTACATTAATTATGGGAAATGCTCATATACTGCTATTTCCCTTAATTTAGTGTATCAGGAAGTGTTAGAATTATCTCTGAAGCAGTGACGTCACGACCAACGGTGTAATTCCTATGGAGTGTCCAGCAGGGGGCGCTCTATATATAGAAGTCAATGAGTACCATTGACTTCTATATATAGTGCGCCCCTGCTGGACACTCCATAGGAATTACAGTGTATGTAATGTAATGTACTGTACTGTTGTGACTTTATGAATACATTTATGGAATACTTTGGGGAGCAAGTGTCCTTGCTCCCCAAAGTATCCCATAAATGTATTCAATGAATACATTCGGAGGGCACCGGGCAGGGAGGGAGAGAGGTGCCATCTACCTCCCCCCTCCCTCCCTGCTCGGTGCTGGGAACATATACAAAGCACTACTCCCCCATTATCTGCAGATAATGGGGGAGTAGTACCTGTGCTATCCCTATCACCGCCCGCGCCGCCGCCGCTCACACAGGGGCTGCTATTCATCGCGCCGCTGATTCCTCGCCGCCCGCGCCGCTCCTAACTACCCGCCCGCTCGCTCGCCCGCCCGCCCGCCCCGTTCCTGGCCGCCGCTCTCTGCTCATGCCGGCCGCGTCAGCCCACCCCCACCCCGGCCGGGAGCACAGCGCTTCCTGGTGTCCCCGGCCGGGGTGGGGGCGGGCTGACGCGGCCGGCATGAGCAGAGAGCGGTGGCCAGGAACGGGGCGGGTGAGCGAGCGGGCGGGTAGTTAGGAGCGGCGCGGGCGGCGAGGAATCAGCGGCGCGATGAATAGCAGCCCCTGTGTGAGCGGCGGCGCGGGCGGTGATAGGGATAGCACAGGTACTACTCCCCCATTATCTGCAGATAATGGGGGAGTAGTGCTTTGTATATGTTCCCAGCACCGAGCAAGGAGTGGGGAGGTAGATAGCACCTCTCTCCCTCCCTGCTCGGTGCCCTGCAAATGTATTCATTGAATACATTTATGGGATACTTTGGGGAGCAAGGACACTTGCTCCCCAAAGTATTCCATAAATGTATTCATAAAGTCACAACAGTACAGTACATTACATTACATACACTGTAATTCCTATGGAGTGTCCAGCAGGGGCGCACTATATATAGAAGTCAATGGTACTCATTGACTTCTATATATAGAGCGCCCCCTGCTGGACACTCCATAGGAATTACACCGTTGGTCGTGACGTCACTGCTTCAGAGATAATTCTAACACTTCCTGATACACTAAATTAAGGGAAATAGCAGTATATGAGCATTTCCCATAATTAATGTACATTAGAAAATTGTATAACTTTCCATAAGTAATAACATATAAAAAAATAATTTTCGCCGGACTTCTCCTTTAATTCAATGGGACTAATCAATGTGGGCTAATCCACCAGATCACTCCCATACAAATATAGCTTCTGAACTGTGTTTGCATTGAAAAAAGATTGAATATGGATTTCAGGGGGGATTTTGTAAAATCTGCTACATGTGAACAGCAACTAAATGTAATGGAAGCTATACTAAATTGCTATGTGTAAAACACAGTATGTGTTTAGGTATCTTTTGCCAATGGCATACTGTACAGTGTAAAGAAAAAATGCAAAGGTAACAGCATCAAGGCGTAGGTAAAGTGCAAAAAAGAAGTGTTTATTCCCTCATGGCAATAACATAGCAGCAACGTTTCGACCACAAGGTCTTTCTCAGCTTGAGAAAGACCTTGTGGTCGAAACGTTGCTGCTATGTTATTGCCATGAGGGAATAAACACTTCTTTTTTGCACTTTACCTACGCCTTGATGCTGTTACCTTTGCATTTTTTCTATGGACTTTGTCCTGATGGACTACAGGAACGGTAACTTTGTTTCATCTATTTTTTATGCAATTTTTCATTATTTTGAGTCTCTGAGGGACCACTTAGGTGTGCTATGGTATTTTTGCCTTTATACTGTACAGTGTGACATATTGATACATATCCTTCCTCTCACCTACTGTATAAACACCTAAAGTGATCTCTAGTTAGACTTAACTTTGCCACTCATAACCTTTCATGTGCATTGTTTGTTTCCCAAAGGCCATATTTAAAATCATATATAATTTATTGTCTTTTTTTATGTGACAGTAGCTAACTTGACATAAAATAAGGGAATTTATAGCACAGGATTATAATGATCACATACAATAGAGTCTAAAGATCAGTTATTATGTGGCGGTACCATTGTAAAACTGCTAGTACTGGAGCATTAACTCATTCAGATTTTATGACATTTCGCATTGGAGTTTATGATGGTGTGTATTTTTCCGTAATCAATCGGGCAATCTGGATGACGTAGATGTGGTTATTAATTTTGTGTTTGCACATGAAAAGAGGATGAGACTTTTTTGCAATGTAAAAAAGTGTGTACAGACTGCAATGGCGCTAACTAGAAATACAATAATATCAGTGACTCACAGGTTATGTATTCTTTTTTCACCATGTAGTCACAACCACCATTTCCAGCTACATTACTACATCTTGCTTCTGCAGAGTTGGATTCACACATTTTGTTGGTTCTTCAGCTTTATAGCACTTCCTCATTCTCTATATGAAGAAAAGCTCCTCATAGTCCTCATAGTGCCTGGGCCGGCTCCAGGCTTTTGTGGGCCCTTGGGCGAGAGAGCCTCAGCGGGCCCCTTTGTATAGCACACCTCGGGGCACACCTACCAAATAAAGTTTGACAAAATACCGAAAAAAAACGTAATTCAGTAACTCACAGGTGACGTCTTCCTTGATCTAAAGGCGATCGCTCTCCGTTTCCTCTCCATCTGGCCCAGACCTCCATGATGATTTCTTCCAGCTACAATTCATCTCTTCGGGACCTGCCAGACAAACATGTTAGGCTCCGCACTTTTCCAGCAACTTCCTACCCTTTTTCCCACCCATAGGCTCCTATACAGTAGTAACTCCACTGTTTGGTGTCATGTGCAGTAAAGTAAGGAGGTTTGTAGGTCCCGTGCTGTGCCCCCCATATAGTAATAATGCCCTCTGTCCCCATAGTAATGCCCCCTGCTCTGTCCCCATAGTAATGCCCCCTGCTCTGCCCCATAGAAATGCCCCCTGCTCTGCCCCATAGAAATGCCCCCTGATCTCCCTCAGCACAAGAAAATAAAAAAATAAAACATACTCACTAATCCGGGCGGGGGACAGGTCCTCTTCTCCCTTGTGTGCACCTTTTGGATCCACCAGCAGGCGTGATGACGTCATCGCTGCGCCTGTTGGTGAGATCGGATCCATGCTAGAATGGAGGTGCTAGAAGGAGGTCGTCCCCCTGGAGTCTGTATTCTAGCTTCTTCACCATAGAGCAGGCTAGAATGGAGTTACAATAAGAGACATTTCATGAGGTATACTAGGGGGAACTACAACTCCCAGCATGTCCAGCCTGTTATTATGGGATATCAGAGGACATTACAGGAGGAGATATAATAGGACTACAACTCCCAGCATGTCCAGCCTGTTATTATGCGATATCAGAGGACATTACAGGAGGAGATATAATAGGACTACAACTCCCAGCGTATCCAGCCTGTTATAATGGGAGATCAAAGGACATTACAGGAGGATATTTAAAGGAGAAGTCCGGCCAAAATTAATTTTTGATATGTTGTTACTTATGAAAAGTTATACAAATTTCTAATGTACATTAATTATGGGAAATGCACATATACTGCTATTTCCCTTAATTTAGTAGATCAGGAAGTGTTAGAAATATCTCTGAAGAAGTGACGTCACGACCCAGGGTGTAATTCCTATGGAGTGTCCAGCAGGGGGCGCTCTCTATATAGAAGTCTATGGGACTTTATTGTTTCTATGGGTTTCTATGTAATGTAATGTAATGTAATGTAGTGTACAGTGCTTTATTGAATGAATACATCTATGGAATACTTTGGGGAGCAAGTGTCCTTGCTCCCCAAAGTATTGCATAAATGTATTCATTCAATACATTCAATACACAGTAAGCCCGCCGATCCGCCGCATTTCCGCCGCATTCCCGCCGATCCGCCACACGCTGATCCGCCGCATTCCCGCCGATCCGGACCATATACATTGAACTACAGCTCCCATCATCTGCTTCTAGTATGAACAGGTGATGGGATATCACATGCCGCCGGGCGCAGGGGGGAGCCGCTCAGTACACAGGAGCGTTCCCCCCTCCTCCTCCTCCTTCCGTGATAACTTCCGCCTATACCAATGCTGACTCCCTGCCTGGCCGCCGCTCTCCGCTCACATATACCGGCTCCCGGCATCAGCGCGGACACCAGGATGCATCGGGAGCCGGTATGTATGGGGGGGAGAGCGGAGAGCGGCGGCCAGGCAGGGAGTCAGCATTGGTATAGGCGGAAGTTATCACGGAAGGAGGAGGAGGAGGGGGGAGCGCTCCTGTGTACTGAGCGGCTCCCCCCTGCGCCCGGCGGCATGTCCTATCCATTACCCAGCTACAGCTCCCATCACCTGTTCATACTAGAAGCAGATGATGGGAGCTGTAGTTCAATGTATATGGTCCGGATCGGCGGGAATGCGGCGGATCAGCGTGTGGCGGACCGGCGGGAATGCGGCGGAAATTCGGCGGAAATGCGGCGGATCGGCGGGCTTACTGTGTATTGAATGTATTGAATGAATACATTTATGCAATACTTTGGGGAGCAAGGACACTTGCTCCCCAAAGTATTCCATAGATGTATTCATTCAATAAAGCACTGTACACTACATTACATTACATTACATTACATAGAAACCCATAGAAACAATAAAGTCCCATAGACTTCTATATAGAGAGCGCCCCCTGCTGGACACTCCATAGGAATTACACCCTGGGTCGTGACGTCACTTCTTCAGAGATATTTCTAACACTTCCTGATCTACTAAATTAAGGGAAATAGCTCTATATGTGCATTTCCCATAATTAATGTACATTAGAAATTTGTATAACTTTTCATAAGTAACAACATATCAAAAATTAATTTTGGCCGGACTTCTCCTTTAAGAGGAGTACTACAACTCCCAGCATGGACAACCTGTTATTATGGGAGATCAGAGGACATTACAGAAGGAGACATAAGAGGACTACAACTCCCAGCATGGACAGCCTGTTATTATGGGAGATCAGAGGCTATTACAGGAGATATGAGGAGAACTACAACTCCCAGCATGGACAGCCTGTTATTATGGGAGATCAGAGGCCATTACAGGAGGAGATATAAGAGAAGGACTAAAACTCACAGCATACAGAGGGAAGGTATTAGTGAGCCCCGCCTCCTCATGTCACATGACAATGATCACAGGTCCTTCATCCATATGCAGCCTCTCCTGTTCTCAGCCCCGCCCCCTTATGACGTCACCACATGTCCTTCCCCAGTGCAGCAAACACGGCAGGTCCTTCCCCAATCCCCAGCCCCTCCAGCCCTCCCCCAGACTTGGGGTCGGCAGCACCCGCTCCCCCGGGGGTCGGTGATGCGGCGGGCGTCTGTCTCACTGCTTGGGCAAGTGTCGGGGGCCCCTTGGGTGGCCGTGGGCCCCGGCACTTGCCCGAGTATGCCAGGTGCTGACGCCGGCCCTGCTGCCACACACTGCAGCCACTGAATGTAATGCTGCCACACACTGCAGCCACTGAATGTAATGCTGCCACACACCGCAGCCACTGAATATAATGCTGCCACACACCGCAGCCACTGAATATAGTGCTGCCACACACTGCAGCCACTGAATATAATGCTGCCACACACTGCAGCCATTTAGTGGCTGAATATAATGCTGCCACACACTGAATATAATAATTTTACATACTGCTCTTGTGGTATCCTAGATTTTACAGGTATATACACCCTTTGCAAAAAGATATCGCTGTATTGTATATGTGTATTTGGAAGCTGCACAGCTGAAGGATGTAAAGGGTTATTGTTTCTCTATGTGCCACCTGAATCTGTAGACCAGTAGGAGTCTTGTTTTCCTCTCTCTCCTATCACCTCTCTTCTTGTTTCTTCTGTTGCACTCTTCATCCACTCACAGTGCACGTTAGTTACTCTGGAAAAGTAGGTCACATGGGTGGAGGAGAAGCAAAAGGTCTTTCGTGTTAGGCATTTTGGAGTAAGGACGCAGGCTAGATAGCTCTCAACAGTGGTCCTATCTGGGCCCTGGCCCTCTGCCATCACATCTGTGTGCCTCACTGGCACTGGCGTCACAAGATAACATTCCATGGTCCGGCTGTATCTCGGCCCACCACCTCCGGCGTGGAGTCACACCCGACCACCTAGCAAGTGACCGGCCAGTCCTCCGATATATAACACCACACCGGGGGCTCACCACACTCTGCCTTGATATAATACTGTCACACACTGTGCCCCCTAAAAACAATAGGTTTACACACTGTACCACCTAAATGGTGCTGACGCACACTTTGTACCCTGCATACAATTCTACCAGTCAGGGCGGGGAGGTAGGGACAAGAGGAGACAGTGGGCCCTGAGCCTGAACCTACCCACTGTCCCTACCTACTTGCCTCAATCGGCACTAGGCAGCCGCGGACAACCACAAAGACATTCCCTATACTGAATAAGTGTAACACAGAACAAGAAAGACAGACAAACACAATAAAGGGAAGTCAACAAGCCAAGTCAGAACTAAACGGCCAACGCTGTACAAAATCGGAGATCAAACGGATAGTCAAAGGTCAGATGGGAGGTCAGGTAACAAGTCAAGCAAGCAAAGGGATTAGGAACGGGGATTGCAGGAGTAGACAGGGGGAGCTGGGATCAGGGTATTTATGAACCTTAATTGCCAGCAGAGAAAGGCTGGCTCTGCTTTCATTTATGAGGATCAAGAGCCCGGTCCGGATCCCCATTGGACCAGCGCTTTGATCCTCAAGGTTCCGAACAGGTAGAGGAATATGTTAATCAAAAGACACTGCTCAGCTGCTGCGATCAAGGCTAGCAGTGAGCAGTGTAACTCCTGTATTGCCAGGAGGCTGAAAAGCAAGCGGGTGTGTCACACAAAAAGTAAAAACAGGCCCAGTTCACACCAGGCTTACTGCACATTCCTGACACATTCCACAGACTGTACACTATGCCCCTCAATTAATTTAATACAGTTTGCTTTTCCTTCTTTGCCTTTTGAGCTCCTATAAATCTCTGCATCATCATTGAATTGCATGTGAACAGTGAAGGAAACATAATTTGCTTTAGTGTTATAGTAGTAAAGCAAAGAATAATCAATAGTATTCACCTATTTTGGAGGGTTTAAAGTGGAAAATGTGGAAATCGTGCAGTACATAGACTTATATAAGTGCAATACATATACTTATGTGAATGTATTTAAATACAAATCTAGGCATTACCTATATTAACGTCACTCAGTCTCATGGGGTCTGTGTTAGAAGTTGGAGTTAAATTCTCTTTATTTTTCCATAAAAATCTATATGAAATTTCCATTGAAGTCAAGATGTTCTCTTGATTAAAGGATCTCTGAACAAGATATTCCACAGTGACCTTGGATTGGTTTTACCAGGTATGCCCTTATTGAGATCTATGCATGATAAAGGTTTCTATAGCATGATTGCTCTGATAATAATGAGAATTACAGATGCCTGGGATTTACTTGGGCCTCAGCCAATAATAGCAGCCAAAAAGATCAAAACATTAAATGCAAAGTCTAAATTAATGCTGATTTATCCACAGACTAATATTAAGATTGTCAGTATCGGTGGCTACATAAAGAAGGGGTTTAACCACTTGAAAGCTGAAGGCAAAACGTTTTCATATTTTAAAAAGGTGGCATAATCTTAAGGTAACACAGTCGTGAGACAATGTGCTTAGAATAATTTCACTCTAAATAAAATATTTTTAAAAATGTAAAAATATAAGCCTATTCCACAAGTGTTGCATAATTTTTCCTTTTAGTTATTTCTAAATAATTACTAATAACTAACTAATAACTTCTTTCAGGGTAGCCTTACACGTACCATACTGTGGTATCTGCTGCAATTCCTGATACTGTAATTTTCTATGGCTTTACATACTCACAGCAGAAAGTAAAGCACCTTTCCACTTAACCCACTACTGCTCGGCTAATACATTACCTCCCTGTGTTTCTGTTTGCTTCTCAGGCTCCCGGGGCAATGAATACCCGCTCAGCCAATCACAGCACTGTCCCACCACTGCCACTGATTGGCTGAGGGGGATGCCAGGGAGCTGGGAGTATGAGAAGCAAGTAGGAGCGTGGGCAGGTAATGTATTAGTTGGGCAGCGATAAGTTAAGTGGGAAGGAGCTTTATATTCTTGCAGCAGAATAAAAAATCTGCTGCATGTAAAGCCATAGAAAATTACAGTATCGGAAATTGGCGGAACTGGCAGCGTGAAATCCTCTGCGATAAGGTACGTCTGAAGCTACCTTCATATCATACGTGTGAATCTCCCATGTTGCACCATTTTAGACTTCTCCAAATTTATTTTGCCATTTGAAAAGATGCTATATGTAGGGGCCTCTGAGGCTTCAAATGTGTTGTTCAAGTGTGTCAATATTACTCTAAATGAAGAAATAAACTTTGGATTTTAAGCTGAAGTTGAGCTGGACTGTATCTACAACATTGTGTATGGGACTTTAAATTACAAAAAAAGATTTTTAAGAAAGTGGATTGATTATTTGTTTTATTTTAAAAAGGAATTAATTGGTGCTTTCTTTGATTTCAATATAGTTTTTTATGTACAGCAGGAAGATTTTCTACACACACACACACACACGTTCAGTATATATAAGCTTACACACAAAAACTACTTAAATTGTCCTGAGAATTGCAAAAGAGCATTAATAAGTTTGTGTTTTAATTATGCAATATGTTTTAATCGTAACAGAATAATTTATAGTAATAATAAATAATTTACTAACTTATAGTGTACACAACATATTTGTGTTGGCGCCAGCTGTAAATGGTGTCTCCAGTAATTAAAGGCTAATGGGTTAATTCTTTGGGCCGGACAGCGGAATCCGCCTGCGCATAGACTGGAGTATATGGCAGAGGCGTATATGAGCAGGGGCGAGTGGCGGAATCCGCAGCAGGTTATCCGCCCAGATTCTGTAGTGTGCACATACCCTTAAGATGTAACTTAACAGGTGATTACTGAAAAACAATGATGGCTACTGTCCTGCTGGACACAGTTTTAATAAAGAGCTAAAGATGTAACCTGACAAATCATTTACAGGGTTAAATTCAGCTGGCAGCGGTTGATCACTGATGTACAATGACGGCTATTCTGCTTCCTGACATGGTTTTAATAAACAACTGAAGATGTAACCTGACAGGTGATTCAAAGGAATTAAATCCCCCAGCAAAGCTGTGGACAGCGGCAAGCACCATGTACTGACACACAAAGTGAAAGGAGTTACACAACTACTAGAGATGAGCAAACCTTGAGAATGCTCGAGTCTATCCGAACCTGAGCATTCTGCATTTAATTAGCGGTGGCTGCTGAAGTTGAATAAAGCTCTAAGGTTGTCTGGAAAACATGGATACAGCCAATGACTATATCCATGTTTTCCACATAGCCTTAGGGCTTTATCCAACTTCAGCAGCCACCGCTAATCAAATACCGAACGATCGGGTTCGGATGGACTTGAGGTTCGCTTATCTCTAACAACTACACAGATTACACTACTACTTTCCTCACACACTTTCCTCTATCTCTCCATGCCACCTAATAAGTCTTTTGTAACCTTGCCTCTCCCCATCTCTTTTATTACTGGATGTGTGTGCTTAGTTCGCTGATCAGGAAGTGAATGGTGGGCTGATGAGGCCCTCCTGCATATATACTAAAGGAGAAAGTTGCAGGGGGGTGGCTTGTAACCGATTGGCCAGCTGCATGGAATTATGGATAATCCTTGCACCTGCTTTTTGATGTGATGTAATATAATGTACAATATGCTGCTGCCGTCTTTATTAACTTGCAAAGCTTTTCTGGAAGAACTTTTTGCAAAATTCAGAACGAATCTGGGTTCACAAAGGTCAGTTTGCTCATATTTAATGACAAGTAAATAAACTTATTATGGATAAATAAACTAAAATTATATGAGACACCAAACCAATGTATGCAATAAATGCTAAATCAGCAATAAAGAACTAAAGTATTATCAATTTATTATTAGGCTTAAAAGGAAAAGTCCAGGCACTGACTTCTTTTTTAAACTGCTGGGGGGGAGGTGGGTGAATACAACAACAACATACACAGTACCTCCCCGGCTCCATTGCCTCTGCCGCTGACTGGTTGAGTGGGCCTGGTGCGTCACGTCCCAGATCCCACTCAGACCTAGAAGCGGCCGGGAATCAGAAATCGTAGTGGAGGACAGTGGGCCCCAGCGCTGGAGCTGGGGAGGTAAGTTCATGTGTTATGAATGTACTTGTTCAGATCTTGGCACAGTCATCAGTGCACAGGGTACAACCGAGGCTGCACTTTTGGCTATGATCTGTGTTTATTTTGTGTTTCTCTTGGCTCCAGTGTGAACTCTGTCCTAGTTTGTTTATTGGTTTCATCTGACACACCTGCTGAGTTTTTTGCCTTGTTGTCTCTGTGACTGACAGATCCTCAAGCCAGTCTTCAGATCTTCCAGCCAGTCTCCTGAACTTCCAGCCAGTCTCCTGATCTTCCAGCCAGTCTCCTGATCTTCCAGCCAGTCTCCCGATCTTCTAGCCAGTCTCCCGATCTTCCAGCCAGTCTCCAGATCTTCCAGCCAGTCTCCAGATCTTCCAGCCAGTCTACCGATCTTCCAGCCAGTCTCTTTTCTTATTTCAGCTGTCTCTGCTCACTAACAGCTATGCTGTCAGTCAAAGTTTCTCTGCTCAGGTGTTTTTGTTCGTAGCCAGGAGCCTGATTCAATCAGCTGTGGCTCGGTCTCCTGGCTCCCGATAATTTGTTCTTGGGGACTGCAGTAGTTGTTAGTTGTTGCAGTATATACCCTACACAGCATACCCCGCTCCTATCTTTGTGATTTTTTTTTTCTCTTATTCCTGACCTTTTGTTGGACCTTCTGACCTCTCTAATTTGCAGTATGCCCTGACTTTAGCTTGACTTTTGACTTTGCCTTTGTCCGGTGATTCAGTACCTCTGCTACCTGTCAGTAATTACCCGGACTGTAGATTGTGCTCTTTTGTGTTTTGTTTGTCTTGTGTTCTTCAGTGTTTCCCCTACTCAGGACAGGGACCACCTTCAAGTTACCCACTGCATTTAAGGCACAGTGTGTGTTTAGTAGGTAAACATACGGATCTGGGTGCCAGTTTAGGGCTCACTTGTCCGTGTTACTCTACCTGTTAGCTGACAGTCCCTAACAGCATGTTATTTTGTTTACCCACCTCCTCCCTAACTTTCTATAGCTAGCAGATAGTTATGAACTAGGTTATACTCTACTTTGACCATAGTTCCTGTTATTAAATAAATTAAATAGTGATGTAATTACCCAATAACAATGATTTTACATACTATGAGAATCGAAATATACGTAAAATCATTACACATATATCCTTAAGATGGTAGCAAACAAGCTATGAAGAAGGTTGAGGTATAGACTAATGAAATTACAATACTCATTCATCTGTTTACTTAGCGTCTCTAGTAAAGAATCACTTTCCTGTTGTCTAAACAAAATAACATGCGTTGTGCCTGTTTATCTCAATAAAAATGGCAGATTTCCCTTGAGCTTTGACCTTTGGAAGTCATTACCTGCCATTTTCTTTCGTCAGGAATTGTTCAAGTCATCCAAAGTCTCTTTGCTTAGCAAGTCAACCTTTGTGACCTCTATGGCTAGACCAGCTCCTGTTGCTGTAACCTTTGACCTCAACGCTAGTTAAACACAATGCTTCCAATCCCTGACTAATCCCTCCAAGTAGGTCAGTTAAGGACCATAGGCACTATATGATTTCAGTGACTTAAACAACTGGACAGTAACTTATAGAAGTAAAAGTGATAAGCCAAGCGTCAGAGTGTAGAAGGTTTGTGCTACTAAACACTTCACCTTGAACTTTAGGGTCACATAAACAGACTATGGCCAGAACTTACTAATATATGGTGGTCTGGGATAGAAGGGGAGTAAGCAGCTATGTTTCATTACCATTGGAGGCAATTAGCCTGTAATCTTTGATCACATGCAATTTTAAGTGCCTAATCCTACAGGAAGGAGCCACAAGGAACATAGACACTTTGTGGTTGGAATGGGATATATTTCATAGATGTATTTATACTGATAACACTGTCTGTGTCTCTGGAGTTCCTTTAACCCCTTTGCGTCTAGATTTTCTGTTATGCACCATAGCTGTATACTCTGGAGTAATTTACTTTTTTTTTTTTTTTTTTTTTCAAAGTATCTTTATTTTCTTTAATTATTCAAAATAAATTACATGACCGCCTTGAATATACATTTATTTTCATTGCTTTGTGTCTTAGTTTATGATCACATGTATATTTGGAGATAGATAATTATGTTCCTGTGTCACTGTTTATTTGTGTTTGTCGTCTCTTTTTGGTTTCTTTTGATAGTACATTGTCCTTTGATCACAACTTGTTTTAGATAGATATTATCTGTATAAATATTTAAATACATTACATTATACTTATATTTGGGTATAATGACATTATTATATTAACACTGTAAATATATTACTTATGTTTGGTGTTAAACTTGAGTTTCTTGGGCCCACAAGAGTAAGTGATTGTGACGACCCATCCTCCTTTCTATAAGGAGCCTGTGCACATCTACTTTTACTTGCATCATAAACTTTATTATCATTGTACAAACAGGGCATAACATCAATTAAGACTATTATCCCCTTTGTAGGTACATAATTTGTGGGATAGAGAAGTATAGAGTGAACTAAGGAGCCGAGCTTGCTCCATACCTGCAGGTTTAAACTGGCTCACAGGGGATTAGACAAATCCAGTGGGTCCTGAACTAGCGTGAGCCCAGTGACAGTGTGTGAACATAACCTATGCTGGTATCTTCTTGCTGCAGGCATCTTTTTTACCATAGCGTACCAAAAAACATTTTATGGCAAAGTTAAAGATGTCTTTTGAGGCTATGTTCACACACACTGTAAAATAATATCCATTATTTGATATTCAAAATAACAGCTGTTATTTTCAGTCTTAAATTATTTGCATTGACTTCTATGTAACAACGGCTGTTCACACAATGCATAGAATAATGACATTTATTGGCGGACGTTATTCAGTAAACAATGGCCATTACTTTAAGTTGTTCACACATTGCAATGTCATTGCAATGGCAGCCGCCAAAACTTGTTAAATAACGGTTGTTATTTGGCACTCGTTGTGTGAAATTATTGGAAAAATAAAAGTAATAGCTCTTGGGGTAAAAAAATTTAATTGACTTTAACATTAAAAGGGTTAGCCACTTTATAAAATGATTGAGTGTACAGTATTAGTATATGAACTGTACTTCCTTTCCCCAAACTTGTCTTATTTTATCAAAACTCCTTAGGTTGAATCTGGTTTAGATTTTGTGTCTAAATTATGAAATACTACAAATTGCCAAACATTTTTGAACAATTTCTGAATTTTTGTATGATCCCAGACCACACTTTGAAACTTACTTAATTCTAAGCTATTTTGATATTTATGATGATTGTGAGCTATTTCAATAAATTTTTATATATATAAAGCTAGTGGGCACCACTAATAATCATGGAGTGCTAAACCAATGCATATAAGTAGTACATCATCCTCTCAAAAGAAAAAAAGCATATGCACAAAAAATGGTAGCACATCACAAAAATCTTTATTATAACACTAACATAGATACAAAAATACCACATAAATATATGAATGTACAGGAGTAGTAAAATGAGGGAGACAACACCCCAAATACTGCTCTACATTAAAAACACTAAAGTGTCACCATAAGTCCTGCTGGTGTTCCAGCCAGGGCTAATCTACCACTCTAACTGTATGTACAATAACAAAAAGCTAACATCTCTACCTAGACAGAGACTCAGTAAAACAAAATATAACCACAAATAATGGATTATAGGAAAAAAAAAAAAAATTGGAAAAGATCACCATATACAGTCCAACAGAATGAGAGTCAGATGGGATAAGAAATCACCCCACGCATTCCGCCATCTAGCGGCTTCCTCAGGGAAGCCGCTCATTTTACTACTCCTGTACATTCATATATTTATGTGGTATTTTGTATCTATGTCAGTGTTATAATAAAGATTTTTGTGATGTGCTACCATTTTTTTGTGCATATGCTTTTTTTCAATAAATTTGGCACAAATTTTACCAACAAAACAGTCTGAAAAATTACTTAAATACATAAGTAATGATATAATCGAAAGTGATGGTCCCAGCACTCCGTATGACCATGATTAAGCGCGCATGCGCGAAACGCGTAGGTCCTTTTTGTATACCGCACATGAGCTGTTTTTACTTTTTGGTATGAAATAAAGATTTTTGAATATTTTTAATACGGAGTGCTGGGACCATCACTTTCTGTTACTTCTCCACGAATTGGCAGCTGGCCGAAGCCGGACCCGTGCACCCTCTTCCATCATATGAGGATCCGATTCGACCCAACTAAGAGGTGAGCTGACCACCACTATTCTTTCCGTTAATGATATAATCCCTCCCCCCCATTAAAAAAAAAAAACTGAGCTGTAATATCATATATAGCCCGTGGACAACTGTGGCGCTGCTTCTGTGACTTTTTTGCTGGTAAAAAGAGTTGTCCATAGTTAGAAAAAATTATCTAACCCTGGACAACGCTTTTTAACAGCAAAAATGTCTTTTTACCATATTACCTTGCTCTCTAAATGCACTCTAATACACCTGCCTCCTCAGTATACACTGCCTTTCTTGTAAACACTAAATAATGTGATACAATATAAATACTAAACATAAACATAGCATATACAGTATCCATATATGAGTACGCATACAAATTTGGTTTAGTAGAACAATCTTAAACTGTCTATCACAGAGCGTCATATATTATACTGGTCTCACAGGGCCATTTTATTACTTAGTATCTACAAAGGCGGCCATTTATACTGACATTAAGGACACATTAACATCATTAAATGAGAGCCCGCTTTATGTTAATGGCAAATGTCACATTGATCAGCAGCAATAAGGAGAGAGTATAATCCAAACAGTGATATCTGGGGCCACATTATTTGCATTTATAAAGAGGAGAAAATAAAAGCCCAGGCTAAGAAGATTTGTATACATACGTAAGGTTGATGCACCATCTGTTCCCACTACAAACTTTTCGGTCTCCTCTGCATTAAGATTTCATTTTATGTTCTGTTTATTATTTTGAAATTGAAGCACAGGTCGTTAAGAAGAAAAATAATGAAATTTATAAGTGTTATTATAAATTGAAGCGACTGGGTAATGGTGGAATGAAGATGACTTGAAAAACATAACTGACAAGTTATTATCGTGATATGTATATGAGGAGCCATGCTAAACTAATAAGGGAACGGTGGGGGTCGGCGTTGCGAATCTCAAAAGACTTTATGAATTGCTGCTTCAAAGTCAAAAGTCAAGAATTATATAACAAGTGACAATGCACGAGTGTGGAGAACAGTACCAAGACAGCTTTACAGTTAATGATGGTAAATAATTAATATTCATGTATTTAATTGGAGATTAATGAAACTACGCCAGTGTGGATTTAGTGTTACAACACGTATAGAAACGTATGATAGCTGAAGACAGATAGCATTAGGTTCTACTCAGCTACAAATGCCACCTGTAATATGTCGAGACAAATGAATTTCTGTAGACTATTGATTGCCACAAAAGCAGGAGCATGGAAACCACAAAGGGCTAACCATTCATAACTAATACAGTAGTATTCAGGGCTCAATGTCATGTAACATATTACATGTGGTTTTTTAAAATTCCCAACCTCCTACTCACTTAAAGGACAACGCCGGCCCTAGGAAACAAAAAAAAAAAAAAAACACTGACAGACACATATCTTGTACTCACCATCCTTCCTGAGCCGATCACCATTCCAAACTTCCAGTACCAGTCAGCAGTGTTCCAAGTCTTTGGTTCTTCTTCACTTCCGGGTTCCTCTGTAATGAATGGGAGAGAAAAGGCTACTGGTATCATTAGCCTTTTCTCTCCAATTCAATACAGAGGAAGAAGCGGAAGAAGAGGAAGACCAGGCCAGTATAGCTGAAAGGGGGGGAAAGGGGGGCGAAGAGGAGTAACAGCGCCAGACAGCCGATTAACACACATTACAAAGTTAGAAAAGTTTGTAATGTGTGTTATTTAGAGGAGGAAAAATGGGATTTGTCTTTTAAAGGGAATGGGTCATCAGAAATGTATACATATATAATTGAAATCTTACACTTTTCTTTTTCGACAGATCATTTACAAGCAGTGCCCTTCTTGTCATCACAGACAGGAGTATACAATGACAGGTGACACCAGTATATAGATAACAGAGGTATACTCAATAGTTTTCGTCAAAAAATCTGCCCCTTCCCCTTCTCCTGTGGAATCAGCCCACAAAGCATGCTCACAAATGTGTCCCATACAAAGAATAGGGTCTGGAGACGTTTACTATGCCCATGTCCATGAGATTTGCTGTAAAGCATACTAAATGCAATGAAAAAGCAAGATGACAGCCACCATAAAAATGTACTACATATAAAATGCTTAAAAACTACAATCAGAAAATAGAAGCAAATTAGAAAACGGGCCTATCTGTCTCTAATCAGTATAAATCTAGGTTGACAAATGGTTTGTGTATGTCTTTTTAGCCTTAATCAGTAATCATCTAAGGCATTTGTGGCTGTACAGTATATTGATCTTTCTATTAGAACCACTGGCATTATGGCATAAATGTCACACCATTTGATTCAGCCATAACCAATTCTCCTCTCTGGAAGAAGCACTGAAGCTGTTTGATGGAACCTTAGAATCCTGTATAAACCAGTGTAAGGCTATGTTTACACAACATCAAAAAAAGAGAAAAGGCGTCCGCTTTTTCTATTTAAAAAGACGTCCGTTATTGCTGCGATTTAATGCATGCAATTCATTGAAGTCAATGACGTCCCATGCACACAGTGTAAAAAATGACGGATATTCTCTGCACAGATGTTAAAATAATGACGGACATCTTTTGCAAACAGTGGGCATTATTTTTCAGTTGTTCACACACAGTTTGTCTTTTTTCACCTAACTTTCTCCGTTTTTACTTTTAAATTCAATGGACCTGTCAGGAACCGGTGACACCAGACACACAGAGACAGTGAGCCCTAAGCTCAGCCCCGCCCACTGACTCTACCTACTTGCCCCCCTAGGCTAAACCCTAGGGCAGCAACTGGGCGGCAGTCCCTGCACTGGCTTGGTGGGACAAAAAGACAAGACAGACAGACAAAACACAATAAAGAATGGTCAGCAATCCGGGTCACAACAGTCTGGCAGCAAAGGTACAAAATCAGGATCCAAAAGAGTAGTCGAATAACAGGCAATATGGTCGGGGGCAGGCAGCAAGCAAGCGAGGTCAAAAGATACAAGGCAAAAATCAGGAGAAGCAAAGAAACAGAACACACAAGCAGGCAGAGACTAAGTCAATAACCGGCAAGGCACAGGCAGAAACAGAAATCTTAAATAGGACACCAGGAACCAAGTCCAGAAGATGATTGGAGGGACCAGCTGTCAATCACTGAGGCAAGGCAGGTTAACTGTTACATGACCAGAGGAAACTTTGCAGCACAGACACGGGTGGGGCAGGGAAACCAATTAGCAGACCAGAAGAAATAAGACACAGTTCAGATAGGGCAAAAACAGGGCAAACAAAACACAGAATAAATGGAAGATTATGGCCAAAATCGCAGTCTCGGTCGTACCTTACGCACTGAGGACTGCGCCAAAGTTCCATTTATGACAGTACCCCCCCTTTTATGAGGGGCCACCGGACCCTCATTAGACATACCAGGAGTGGGTGGAAAATTACCTCTTACAACATATGTTTGAACACCACTGGAGATGTCACTGTCAGTCTCCCACTCATCAGCGGAGGCATCCAGGTGACTGACTAAAGGTTCACTGACAGGCTCGATATCACCAATTATACTACTGGCATCTGACACAGACTCAGCTTCCATGTTGCAATTATTTAAGATTACAGTGTCATCTTTGGGTGAACACATAGATTTCACATTAGGTTCAGCAGAGCAACAATGCACACCCACACCACTTTGAGGTACCTGTGCGCCCAGGTGACTCTCCTGGTTGTCACCTGGACGCTGATGTTCTGGCCGCAGGGGACGCTTGGGACAGTGGCAAATGAAGTGTCCGTCATCACCGCAGTAGAAACAAAGTCCATTTAATCTCCGGTGTTCACGTCTGGTCCTGATGCCCATAACTCCCAACTGCATGGGTTCAGCCTCGATGTAATCAGAGGGAAGGACAGGTTTTTTCAAAGACAGAGATGGAGAGACAGAAGGTTTAGAAACGTCAGGACCTGCTTTCTCCTTTTGCCTATCCCTGATCCTGCGGTCTATGCGTACCGCCAAAGCCATGGCCTGCTTCAGGGTAAGGGGATCTGGATGACCTGTCCAGGCATCTTTAATGCCATCAGACAATCCCTGCTTGAATAATGCTTTCAGTGCAGCCTCACACCACCCGGTGGTCACACTGTGACGTCTGAACTCGGCACAGTAATCTTCAACTGGTCTCTTGCCCTGACGAATGGTCAGTAACTGTGTCTCAGCTAGACCCACATGATCTGGCTGAGCATAGATGGCTCCCAGAGAAAGAAAAAAGTGCTCTAAATCGCTCCACTCTTCAGCCTCAGGAGGGAGTTTAAGAGCCCAGGCCTGGGGATCTCCCTGCAACAGTGAGACAACTATACCTACCATTTCCTGCTGTGTAGGGAAGTGGTTGACACGAAAATACAACAAACAGGAATTTTTAAAGGTTTCAAATTTGTCTCTATCCCCCAAAAAACGGTCTGGAAGCAACATTGTAGCTTTAGCAGATTGCACTACCACTGGGGGCGCCACAGCCCCAGCCTGGTTAGCTGTAAGGACACAAACTTTATCAGCCAGCTCAGCTACCAGTACTGCCAAACCCTTCACTTGGGTGACTAGGTCCATGTCTATAAGCACATTGACCTGGTTAGCCAGCTTGACTACCAGGCCCTCCACCTGGATAGCAAGATCCTCTACCGTAGTCATGGAACCAGAGGGGGCAGCAGATTTTTTGGGCCGGTTATTATGTCAGGAACCGGTGACACCAGACACACAGAGACAGTGAGCCCTAAGCTCAGCCCCGCCCACTGACTCTACCTACTTGCCCCCCTAGGCTAAACCCTAGGGCAGCAACTGGGCGGCAGTCCCTGCACTGGCTTGGTGGGACAAAAAGACAAGACAGACAGACAAAACACAATAAAGAATGGTCAGCAATCCGGGTCACAACAGTCTGGCAGCAAAGGTACAAAATCAGGATCCAAAAGAGTAGTCGAATAACAGGCAATATGGTCGGGGGCAGGCAGCAAGCAAGCGAGGTCAAAAGATACAAGGCAGAAATCAGGAGAAGCAAAGAAACAGACCACACAAGCAGGCAGAGACTAAGTCAATAACCGGCAAGGCACAGGCAGAAACAGAAATCTTAAATAGGACACCAGGAACCAAGTCCAGAAGATGATTGGAGGGACCAGCTGTCAATCACTGAGGCAAGGCAGGTTAACTGTTACATGACCAGAGGAAACTTTGCAGCACAAACACGGGTGGGGCAGGGAAACCAATTAGCAGACCAGAAGAAATAAGACACAGTTCAGACAGGGCAAAAACAAGGCAAACAAAACACAGAATAAATGGAAGATTATGGCCAAAATCGCAGTCTCGGTCGTACCTTACGCACCGAGGACTGCGCCAAAGTTCCATTTATGACAGGACCTTTCAGATAAAGACAACCAAAGGGCACTTAGTCCACCTAAACTAGAATAATGTACCAGCAGCTGTTATTGCACGGACGGACGGCCAATACTCAAAATAACGGATGTCAGTTTAAACAAAGCTGAAAAAGCAATGTGTGAACATTGCCTTACACTTTCAAATAGTCAGATTGATACATAACATGTATTTAGCATGTATTTATATATAACAGCACAGTCATAACATGTTAACTATATAAAAATAAAATGTATAACTTTTTCATACATAGCAATAACAAAGGATTAAAAACATTTTACTAGTGTCACAAAGAAAAGGCAGCGGTGACAAAAGAAGGTAACGTTATCCTGGATATGCTGCAAATCAGACTAAAAATGGATATAATATAATTTAATGTATGGTATTATTCCCGTGGCCGAAAGATTCTCTCTAGACCCCAACAGCTGCTGCTTTACTTTACATGAAACCGCACACTCCTACAATAGTCTATTATAGCTGCTATGCCAACAAAGTAAGGTGGGAGCAAATTAAAGACTGATTCCTCTGCCTGGCATGCTCTTGAGGATATGGACGAATGACCACAGGAACCATTAGAAGTTAGCTCTAAATCAGGGTGTTCATTCTCTATAATGCCAAGTCTTATAAACCACAGAATGAAAGTAACATAGCAAATAAACCTAAATATAGGGCCAAAAACACATGACGGAATTGGATTAAAGTGTTTCATTCTGTACAGTAATGTCCACAATGATGGAAATGTAAACAGAACTGATGACAGATGAGACCATCTTGGCCACACTATGTGTCATTTTCTGACTTGCTGTAAAACCTCTGGTTACTTGGTGTTTAATCTTCCTTAGGCTAGGTTCACACTGCGTTTTCAGCATCCGTTTAACGCATCCGTTTTTTGCAAAAAACGCATGAAAAACGGATTGCAAAAAACGGATTCAATTGTGTGCATCCGTTTTTCCATTGACTTCCATTATTAAAAAAAACGGATCCGTTTTTTTTAGCGGACCAAAACGGACCAAAAAACGTTGCTGACCCTATTTTTCTGGACGTTAAAAAAAACGGATCCGTTAAACGGATGCTGAAAACGCAGTGTGAACCTAGCCTTACTGAGTCATTCATGCTTTATAGTCTATCCCGAATCTTGATAAGCAGTTTTTGTTTATGTTTATAATGGATATCTTCATAATAATAAATCTAAGCTGATCATTTAAGGGGAGTATTCTCCAACTAATCCAAACCAGTCATTTACCTTTTTTTTATATAAAATTTTATTCTATCCTCAAAGGAAAAAAAAAGGAAGATAGGCCTCAATACATCCTGGAAACAAAGACAAACTCTGTTCACTGTGTAGTGCAGCTACGAACAGCTGATCGATGTGGAGACGACAGCACCCTTGCAATGAGTTACTGTTGCGTTATCCCCTGGATAGCCTATCACTAGTGATTAGCGAATTTGCTGAATATTTGTGTTGGTCAACATTTGTACAAACCTAAACGTTTGGCATTTGGCTCTCGACAACTGTAGATGTTGGATGCCACCCTACAGCTGCCAAGAAACATTTTTTCCAGGGCTCCATAGGGCGGCATCTAACTTCTCCAGCTTACGGGAGTCAAATGTAGAGCATTCGGGTTCGAACCTCAACGTTCGGCAAGTTTGCTTGTCACTATTCATCAGTACATTTTGCCCAGAAAACCCCTTTAATACTCCATGGTGACAGAATAGAGCCTTGAGATCAAAGGGCTCAAGAACATGATATGGTGTAATGCACATCTATAACATCTCAAGAATGATTTTCACATGCATAGAACGGCGCCAGTGCCGCTGTCCTTTTTTTTTAAACTTGGCCCGGTTCCCACGTATGGCCGTTCTATTCCCAGGCACCAGCCGGGGGTGAAGCACTGGAGGTGGGTCGGCCCGTCCCCATTCGGAGGAAACCCCCGCCCCTCTATGATGCGACTCTATCATGCCGGCGAAGTTCTATCATGTGAGGATCTTAAAGCGAATGTACTAATGGTACATTCACTTTAAACAAAGGTTTTTGAAGAGCTTAAACATTACCTTATCTACAGCCACAACTTGTGGAACTGTAAACTATGCCTGAAATTCAACTGAAATGATCCTTCTAGAGAAAACTAAAAGCTGAGACTTAGAAAAATATAAATAATGGCAAGGAAAATTTTAGAGCAAGGAGAAATTTAACTTATCCATTCCACCCTATTAGGAAAATATTATTTTAGATTATATTTGGTAAAAGTTAAAAGACAAGTTCTACTGGGAAAAGACTAGAGATGAGCGAACCGGTCTGCCCGCTGTCTGCCTGCTTCGTGGAGAAGGTGGATACAACCTTGAGCACCGCCTGGAAAACTGGGATACAGCCATAGCCATAGGCTGTATCCCAGTTTTCTAGGCGGTCCTCAGGCTGTATCGACCATTTCCACGAAGAGGGCAGACAGCGGGAATCAGAAGCCGAGAGTTCAGGTTCATACGAACCTGAACATAGCCTCATGTAATAGGCTATGTTCACACAACATAAAAAAGAAAGAAAAAATGCTGTAATGTAATTGACTTCAAAGCAATTCATTGAAGTCAATGGAATGACTGACATCCAATGCGCACAGTTTATAAAATGACGGACGTTGTCTGTACGGACGTCAATTATTTTCAGGTGTCTTTTGCAAACACCAGACATAATTTTTTAATTGTTCACAAAGTTTTTCATTTTTACCATCCTTTCACCATTTTAACTATTAAATTCAATGGACTTTCCATTTAAACACACAGTAAAAGGCCAATTAGTCCACCTAACACTGACAGGCATTCAAACAGTGAAATGACGGACGTCATTTTAAACAAACAGGCGAAAACGTTGTTTGATTATAGCCATATACTGAAGAAACAGCTACATACTGTAAGTGAAACCCTTAGGGTTAATTTGTACAGCAATCCTGTTTTGTATGGATCCCTAATATGGCCTAGTAGACCCAATATGATCGCAAATTATAATAATATAGAAGACCTGATACAAAAAAATAACAAACAAAAAAGTTGGAGAAAATCATAGAAGACGGTCAGATTTGAAACCTTCTGTAAATTTCTTAAGCAAAAGTTAATGTTCACACTTCAACACCATGTTGTTTAATGCCCCAGATTCTCTACTGGTTATCCCATTACTGCAGTATATCAGTATAGATTCCAAGCATATTGTTCTGGCTACCTGCTGACGCCACTAGATGAAGCTTGCTGCATTCTCTTGTATTATTTAGTTCAGTATATAACAGTATGCAGTCAGCTCGTAAGCTCCCTCAGTGGTAGCTGCAGGTAGCCAGAATGTTATGTTTTATATCTATGTCCATGCAAGTGGTTTTAAGATGCCCTGGATATTATATAGATCCCCCAGGCATCTTTATTGCTATTTGCTCCCCTCCAAACACTTGATGGGCATCTCATATAGAGTTCTTGTGCTAATGTAAAAGGATTTTTTTATTAACCTTTTCCGGGCCCATTTTCATTTTTGCATTTTAAATTTTTCCTCCCTTTCCAATATGTCTTTTCCATTTACAGAGCCCTATGGGGGCTTTTTTTTTTTTAAAAGGCAGCATGTACTTTCTAGTGGTCAAAAATATATAATACATTTTGAGGGTTTTATTTTTACATGCTATTTGTTTTATGTGAATTATTATGATTACAAAAAGCAATGGGGGGGGGGAGATCTATCAAAGGGCTGTTAAGTGGGGATGTCTCAGTTGCCCCTAGCAATCAATCAGATTCCATTTTTTATTCTTCCAAGATTCCTTGGAAGATAAAAAAGTGGAATCTGATTGGTTGCTAGGGGAAACTGAGCCAATTCTACCCTTACACCAGTTTGATAAATCTCCCATTTACCTTTTGTTTTATTTCACTACTTTTTAAATGTTTTTATTGAAAAATATTCTTAAAATTGTCGTAGTCTGACCCCTATAACTTTTTGTATTTTCCCATCTTGATTTTTTTCAACCATGCTATGTATAACTATTTTTCCACATGGTCTTTTTAGTGATATCATTCAGGTATAAGTTGGATTTTATGCTTACTTTTTATACATTAGATTCTGATATATGATGTGACCAAAAATTAGCAATTTTGGTCTTCATAAGAGAAACAGATCACTGATCTTAGGGAGACCAGCCAAACGATAACACTGCCGGCTGCTAGTGAAAGCGATCAATGCAGTAAATTCATAGGTGCATTGCCCCCTGGGAAACATGAATATGCAAAAGAAGAGCCCATTAAGCCTTATTGAAGAGTCTCGAAACACAGGACTAGCAAGATATCCCTCCGGGAATGACCCAGCCAAGGGGTGGCTCCTGTAAGGAAACCACCATATTAAGTGGCCCTATAAGTCAATGTAATGACAAGGGAAAAACCAAGGCCAGGTATCCATCCACATACAGCTGTTTTGGGATGTTGCCCCTCATCAGTGTGGAGCAGGATTCTGGCTAGATGGGAGCAATGCCTGGTAGAGCCATAAGAAAAACAGATCGCTGATCTCAGGGAGACCAGCCAAACGATAACACTGCCGGCTGCTAGTGAAAGTGCTCAATGCAGTGAAATCCTAGGTGCATTGCCCCCTGGGAAACATGAATATGCAAAAGAAGAGCCCGTGAAACCTCATTGAAGAGTCTCGAAACACAAGACTAGCCAGATATCCCTCCGATTTTGGTCTTTGGTATTTTTGCTCCAAGCTGGACTAGATTTTAGCTATAATTATAATAAATCTTGCATAGGACATGTATCTACTTGTGCAATGCCATCCCCCCCTTTCCATCTACTTGGCCAGCGGGGCGCGGACTGGTAAAGAGTTGCCTAATCTTTGCTCAAGCTAGGGCTTTATGCTAAAGTGTGTGACTTTTTTTACCAACTTTTTACCCTGACCTCCCCCCCCCCCCTCACAAATCTCTGTCCTGTATTAAGTAAAACTGTCTAGAGGGGGGGGGATACTAATAGGACATGTAATTTTAATATGCTCCATTATAATCTATAAAACATATCCCCATTAATTCATGTTAGTTTAACAGTGTAAGCCCCATGTAGCTGACAAAAGAAAGCAGACCCCTTTTCTCATCGTTACCTGCACTGCTCTGATGACGGCACTGCTCAGCCAAGTTTTGTCAAGTATCTAGAGTAATACATATTCATGTCATTAGCTGAATATTTCTTATGTTAACTGGCGTAATAGGATTTGTTGCGAAATAAACTGCAATTTGCAAATAACATCAGACAATCAGTAATTTATTTTCAGGACATAATAAGCATCAAGCAATATCACTGTATAAGTCATTATAGCCCTGTTCTGTTGCCATTTCCAGTGCGGGCTGTGCGCTGTAGAGACAAACCATACAATGCCAGATTGGTAAGTATTTCTACTGTACTTCTTGGTCATTAAGCAATCACTCACTATTTCAGCAGGGGTGTAACTAGAAATGGCTAGGCCCCATAGCAAACTTTTGATTGCCCCACCCCACCCGAAACCCCTCCCTTTCCCATGGACATGGGTTAACTTCAGGTGGCCAAAACTGGTTGAATATTTAAGGGTTTACATAGTAAATTATGTAATAGTCTTTTTAATTATACTGGATCTTCTTCACATTCTCCAATAACTTCAATGGTCAGTTAGACCCCCATTGTTTAATGTAATGAACAGAATGACTTTCATTGTTTTCTAAGAAATAAATACTAAAGTAATGACATTGTTAATATTTCTTTTTCCAAATGAATGTAATGTTTTGGTTCAGTGTATAAGGTCCTAAGGTTGGGTTATTGACCCCCATTACTAACAGAAGAAAATTCTCTGCATGCCAGCTTTAGGCTGCATGAGGGAAATCCTGAAAGGGAGTGTGTGTAGGTGAATGCTTTTCATTCAATCATATTGTGAGTACCAGGGAATAATGCTACAGGGAGCATTCACCTGGTAAGTTAAAAGCATTAGAATGGTCTTGACAAGAGAAAAGCTGCACATAGAAAGACATGTAGAATATGTAAGGTTACTCTGGGAGTATCTGGAAACTTTCAATGATATCAACAAGATATTCTATTAATAAGCGAGGACTTAACCATTTCCTTATTGGATGGATGGGCATAGATTACCTGTATTTTTCTCGGTTGTTCCCCTATGGAAGCACATGGGTTAACTTTTTGCAAGATTACAAAATAGCTTAGTATCTAATGGATATTTCCTACTGTTTGTCAAACAAGAGGTTCATGGCTTAGTCAGGGACAAAGTTATTAAGGACATAAAAAGCCATCTGGATGATGCTAATAAACATAAAGTGTAACCTTCATATCCATAGCTGAGATGACCAAAATGTGATAGGCCAGATGCTTTAAAATGCAATACAAAGCGTTACTTTCAATGCCTATAGAAATATACTGCTATTGATCTAACAAATACCTGTACATTTATATTATGTCTGCAATAATTCCAGTTTTCGTCTATGTGTTATCCATCACCAGATAATAGTTTTTTTTTATGTTTTTTATTTTCTATTATTGGGTATTTGGTCAGAAACTGGTAAAATCAATGTGCTTTGCATAGCATTTAGTTAGGGGCATAGCTGGGAAGAAGAAGAGGGATGAGTCCCAGGTGCTATAAGAAGCCTACAAGCCACTCTATCTTGGTCTTGGTAAATTTTCTTTGCATTGGGTGAATAAAAGCTTAGCTTAGCATTCTAGTTTGAGGTTTATTTGAGGATAAGAATGAGATTGTGTTTTTTACTACATTGGCAATTCTACGGAATATAGCTGAATTGAGCCATTCACCCAGAACAGTTAACCTCTATTTCCTATGGGGAACTATTGCCAAGACTGATCAGCCTTGATTGGTATGAAATAGACAGGTGTAATGTTAGTTTTAGCCACGTCTAGGCTATGTTTTTCAGTCAGTCTTTTGGTCAGTCGTTTTTTAACCAAAACCAGGAGTGGAACTGACAGATGATTTTATTCAATCCGCCTATTATCTTTATATATATATATATTATATATATATATATATATATATATATATATATATATATATATATATGTGCATTATTTTTGTAGTGTAGCTGAAAACCTAATAATAACCTGGCATTCTCTTTATCAACACAGGCAGGATAACTGTCACACAGCAAGGAATAGTGAGCCCCACCCTCCGCCCCTGCCTGCTTGACATACAGACCTAGGCAGCAGACCCCAACTGGTAACATTGCTATGTGAAATGTCAACATTTCATGTCACAACCAACCGGGAGTGTATAAGTTGAAAGTCAAAAACACCAGAGTAAGATATATAGCCAGGGATCAAACCAAGAGCACCGCAGGAAAAAAGTCAGAACTAAATGAAAGATACAAACATTGTCAAGAGTGAGGTCAAACGCTGTCAGGAGTGAGGTACAACAAAATCAGAAGACAAAGCCAGGAAGTAGGGAGCAGAGGATCAGGGAACACAGACATAAAAACTCTAGTGTAGAGGGAAAAACCATAACTATCATAGGTTTGCTTTATGCAGATGCCCATTTAAATATCCCTCCCTAACATTACTGCAGGAACCCCACGCTGCAAAACTGATTGGCTAAGAACTTAGTCCCCTTCCTGCACTGGTGAAAGAGCATGCCTAGAAAACTTTTCCCCCTTGAAGTTGAGGAGTCTTGGCTTGCTCTCATAAAAGAAAAATTATATATACAGTGGTACCTTGGTTTAAGAGTAACTTGGTTTAAGAGCTTTTTGGTTTAAGAGCTCATAGTTTATCAAAATTATGACTTGGTTTAAGAGCATTGCTTTGGTTTGGGAGCTCCCTGTACTGGGTGGGAGCGCGAGTGGGGGAGGGGCATGGCCTGCATAGCGGGGTCTACAGCCCTGTACTCTGACCCAGGAAGTCTCCCTCACCTTCCAAATCATAGCAGATCCTCTTCAGGCTGGGGCTTGCATCAGGGTACAGGACTGTGGAGGTAATCACTCCATAGCTGTAACTCCTTTCTCCCCGGACAGAGAGTGCTGCTATACTGTGCCCACATCTGCCCTGCTCATTCCTTCATGCTCCCTGCAGTCTCTGTCCGCCCTTGTGTTTCCCATCCTCTCCATTACTGTACAGTAACTTATAATATCACATATTCTGCATATTTCTGAATGTTTGTTTCATCTGTTCTACATGTTATTCAGAATAATAAATCATTATTTTTGGTGTGTAGAACCAATTGTCTGCATTTCTATGATTTGTTATGGGAAAATTTGCTTTGGTTTAAGAGTGGATTTGGATTACAAGCGCGGTCCCGGGACAAATTATGCTCGTAATCCAAGGCACCATTGTATATGTCATTTCTCAGAAAAATAGATTGAGTACTAGTTAGTCATCATGGCTACAATCCCCCTATATTGGTAGGCATGCATAAAGAGCTAACACTATTCCCTGTTTCCTTTCAACTGTCTTTAACATTACATGTGTCTACTCTTACTAATCTCCATTTAATAAAGCTCATTTACATTTACTGCTCTCTTATGCAATTGCTGTACACTCTTACTAACCTATATATTGCATCGCTCTAACTGTTAAATTGTTTTCACTATTTCATGCTGACTTGCACTGTTTGCATTTTGTTTGTTAGATTATCTCTACTGTTTCAGATTTACTCTTTCATTTAATATTAAGTAAATGTGCGCTTTGTGTATTCCTTCATTCTGTAACCTTTAGGCTATGTTCACACAACGTAAGTTCAGTAGTAATCATGGCCGTTGTTGCCGATTTTCAACAATGGCCATGATTACTACTAAACTTACATTGTGCTGCAGCTAGAAGGAATCCCGTCCGCAGTGTATACACATAGTATACACTCCAGCCAGGATCGCTAGCGGTCACGCAAAAAATTGACTTGTCAGTTTTCTCCGTCCGACATTCATTGAATAGTGGTCGCAGAAGACATGCCAGTGCACACAATGGAGCATGCAGGGACTCATAGAGCACTTTCCATATTAATATTCATATGGATATAAAAAGAAACTGTCAGCTAGAAAAAATGCATCTCATTGTTGTTCTAAAGTGTCATAGAGGCGGGGCTAGAGCACTTGAGTTCCCTGACCAAGCAGCAATAAAAGAAATTTTAGGTGATTGCATCTTCAGATAAGTACAGTAAAAATTATTGATCGTATCACTGCTTACATAGCTATGTGGCCGTGTAAGCAGTTTGGGATTTATGTAGTTAACCGTTTCCCTTGAGGGGACCCGACCCATATACATGTGATAAGGTGCAGAATGTAAGAACCCACTGGACTTCCCAGAAAAGAGAAAACTCTGTAATATTTTCTTCCAAAGTCTGAAAGCAATTTGTTCCCACCCGAATCTACAAGTTTATTGGCTGAGACGTCTATAAAAGAGGATTATCTTTTAAATCAGCAGTAAAACTTAATTGCAGCTATTGGCAATTAGATTAATAATTTAAGAAATTAGATTGTTCCATGACTACAAATAAAGGCATGTAAATAAAATTCTTAATGTTTTTGTTGGTTTTTGTTAACCCTTTAATCAGAACCAGTGACTATAAATTTTAGAATGTTCTATATTGTGCATTAAAAGAAAATATGTATAAAACAGCTTTCCTGGCCAGTAGGCTATGGCCATGTATCAGATGCCATCCCAGTATATTGAGATGCCCGGGCTTGTTTTTTTTATGCTCTGGTCAATATTTGTCACACCTTTTTCATAAAAAAAACCTGTGCTTATACATCATACATAAGACAGATCAATACCTATAGATTCTGCCCCACTAAGGACAAGACAGTGCTCTCATATTGCTTTCATTATCCTTATTCTACACCCACTCATAAACCTGAAACTTGAATAGGAGAATTTCCTATTTAAGGGTTTTTCCTGGCAAAACTGATGGATGAGCTATCCACAGAAGTGTTTAACACTCGCATCACACACTGAATAGGACCATAGGCAGTTGGCTCTGTTTACTGTGTAGCAGTAGGGACATGTAACTGGAGCTCAGCTCCCGTTCAAGTGAATAGCAGCTGAGGTGCAATAACCAGGCCCTGCCACTGAACAGCTGATCAGTGGGGTATATGAGGAGTAGCACTATTTATAACCAATATACAACTTGTATATGGCGTTTTTCGCCACTTTTCTCACCTGTGGATTCCCTCTCTAATTTTCAGTTTTTTCTTAGTGAGTCTAGCGGCTATGGTGTCTTCCATACACTGTAAACACACTCGAAGAAGCAGCAGCACATGGGGCATTATATACCAGCAGAGAACAGTCTAAGCTGTAAATGTGGTGAGATCAAGAGTTTGTGATATGCTAGCTATCAATCAGACAAGGATAGGGTGGGACGGTGAATGAAGAGGCATTGTAGCTTGCAGCAAATGAGGAGCTTTGGAAAGCATCTCCGACACTTTGCACAGGTGAATAAAAGCATTTTCTATGTCCTGAAAGCACAGACAGATATATAAAAAGGTACCATGTGTCTCCTTGCCCTATCAGCTATCTAACAGTGTCAGCAACTTGGAAAGTGAATTGATTCACTTTCTTGGAAATCTGACAGATTCATTGTACATACATTGGTTCTCTCTGGTGCAGATCTGGTAAGATCTGCAGCAGATCTGTAGCATGTGAATGTACTTAAAGGAGAACTCCGGGCAAAATCTATTTTTAATATGTTATTATATAAGCAAAGTTAGACAAATTCCTAATATTCACTAATTATGGGAAATGTACATATAGTGCTATTTCCCTCAATTTGGTAGATCAGACAGGCTTCGATTTCTCAAAAAAAAAACAAAAAAACAACATGACATACCGACCCTCTCGATATACCTGAAGGGTCAAGCAGGGGGCGCAGTATATGTAGAAGTATAAGTATAGAAGTAGAAATCTATGTAGAAAGTATATGTAGTGGAATCATCCCCGTCCCCCCTCCCCGTCCTTACCCAATGTCTGTGCACAAGAGAGGTAGGGAGAGAGTTGAGCGGTCAGGCACCGGGCAGCACGCGGAGGGAGGTAGGCAGATGCACGGGCACCGGGCAGCACGGGGAGGGGAGGCAGTGATGATTCCACTACATATACTTTCTACATAGACTTCTACAAAGACTTCTCCTTCTATTCTTTTACATATACTTCTACATATACTGCACCCCCTGCTGGACCCTTCAGATATATTGAGGGGGGCAAAAATACTGTGTGGGAACATAGCCTAAACGTGGGTTCATACTGCTTTTTGTTTCCATGCAGCATATATACAGAAAGCAAAATTTTACCTTTTTTTTATTTACATTGAACTGTGCACTTTTTTTTAAAACATACACATTTAAATGGGCAGAAAATTTTAGAGTAAAACCAGCCTCAAGCTATGTTTCCACTACAGTAGCCCTTTATCAGGGAAAGGCGGACATCTATTGATAATGATGGCCGCTAATTATGATCCAATGACCTCCAACGAGCAGGTCTCGTTTATACTTTGTTTTTTATGTTATTTTTATCTATTATGATGTTTTTATTTATTCTAATTTAACTGTGTATTATGTACCTCTGTACTGTATGCATAGAAAAAAAGAAAAGCTCTGCGGAATCTGTTGGCGCTATACAAATAAATGTTTTATTATTATTATTATTTGTTGCTGTTAATATCAACAGATGGCTGCCTTTTCCCACTATGTTCCCGTAGTGAGCACTTAGCATCTGGGGAAATTCATGGGAGATTTAGTTGCAATTTTTTTTACAAAGAAAATCAGTTCCCATAATTTGAACTGTCTTGTTTGAGCAGCAAGCATATGGATTTCTACAAGGTCAATACAGATAAACAGGACAGTCACAGAAAGTTTTGCAAAAAAATCTGTTGTGTGTGAATCCATCCTAACAATACGATAGGGATTATATGGAAATTAAAGGACTTTTTCCTGGAGTTCCTTTTAAAGCAGCAAAGTTCCTATACAGGCCTCTTCCTGACAAAGGAAACTGATTAGTTTCCGAAATGCGTTGAAGTTATTTTTTTGGCCTGTTGCGGCCTCCCAAATTTCTGCCAGTGACGTCACTGTGGACTTTGAGCGGTATCTCCTAGTTGAACACGCTGCCGGCCGGAGCATGCCCACACTTCAGGACACTGCTATATTGAAGGAACCAGAAAGCTGGAACGTATCTCCATCACAGACTGCTATAACACACTATACGCTTCGGCAATTACTGCGTCCATCATGGATTCCAGAAACATTACCGCAGACCACCTCTGACTGCACCACCCTGAGATCACTTCTCCAATCACCCAGGTATTGATTTAATTAATATGCTGGTGAGGGCAGCGGGCCTGTAGTGTGTACAGTAACAGGTTGGTGGATTAGGTATACCAGTGGGGGATCTTTGTTTTTTACACAGTTATTATTGCTGCTTGTTTGATAATAGCAATCTAGCATTTTGTCTATGTCCAGCTCCTTGCATGCTTCTTGATCACTATCATAATATTAGTCATGCATTTTTAGAGTTGCGCCCGAAATATCTCCTATATTACATATAGCTTCATCTCTCCATGGTGTCCACCTGTCTATTGACAAGATAACATCTCAACCAGAAGATATAAATGGTTATAAGATGGCAGATTACAGTCCAGTGAACCAACAAAACGCTGCCATGTACAAGATCTTTATCAAAGTAGATTATTGCTTTTAGTAATGGCCAGGACTAACATTAATCTATCATATTGCTTTGTGTACAGTATGCTTCTTAAGATCATTTTATGATACAGAATACACACATTCCACCTAGCATTCCCCCTTTTTTCATGGGCTATTACTTGTGGATATTGAAGGCCACCGATATTGTTCAATGGCTCATTTCATGTTATCTATATGTAATACATTGTTGACAAAAGTAATCAAATTCATTTTTTCGGAGGAGATTTAGATTTAAAGGGGTTATCCAGAGTTGGAAAAACACGGCTACTTTCTTCCAGAGACAGCACCACTCTTGTCTCCATGCTACAGAATACAAAAGAAGTGCTCAATAGTGCAGAGGTAACTGTGAACAAGCAGCCCCACATAAACTCTTCTCCGCTTACCAGACAGGACTATGCAGGGTCAGACACAACACTGAGAAACTCTGTCCAGCTCTATCTTATATAAAAAAAATCACTACTGTGAGCCACCAAAAAGGGGTATATAGAATAAGCCCTGAATAATGTATATTTTACATTTATATATATAATGTATATATTACATTTATATAGTGAAACCTATGTATTGTTTGTAATATGTCACTGTTTTTTATGTAATTGTTATGTTATTTATTGTCCTGTTGTAATACTGACTGAATAAGGTAAGGAGGTTCCATGTATTTTTTTTTTTTAATGCCTTTCTCTTAGAATCCATCAGGCCTGAAAAAGTGGACTGATCAACCTTAAAATACATCGTCATTAAAAAAAAAAAATGTATGTGATACACTTTACCTTTGGCTGCTTTCCTCTGGTGTTGGCTTTGCAGCTACTAAAGCATTAACAAATAAATCAATTACATTTTCTTGGAGAATTGCCGTTAATGCCACTCCCTAATATTTTACAGTATGCAAAGCACCAACATGTTACCAGTGATTAATAATGCCCTGTATTAAAACCTAATCAATATATCTACCAATCTTTTCCATTACTTAACACTCTGCACATGTATTAGGCCACGTCTTCACAGTTGTTTAATGATAGTGTACAATTACATTACACTGTATGGTTCACAGCAGAGAACCACTGTGGCCATGGTGTTCTACGGCCGCACAAAATAATTAACAGGTCTTTTTTGTGCAGCCGCTATTCACAAGATGTTCTTACAATGTAAAGTACTGCTCCCGATCGTACTTTACATTGTTTTCTATGGCTAATTTAAGTGCGAGCACACCCGAATGTGCCCACATTCCAATTAAAATAAAGTGATGTTCACTGGGCCGATACTACAGTATCGGCCGGGTGAACATCTGAGACGTCGGCCGTTGTTTGACACGTCAAACACTGGCCAATGTTCTTACAGAATGTGAACATGGCATTAAGATACAACAAATCAAAACACTAGCTTTCTTAGATTTCACTCCAGACTTTTTCCCTTACATTCAGATCTTTTACCATTGAAAGTTCTTTGTTGCATTTAATAAAACTTTACAGCACTTATGTCGTACTCATGGACACTCGCTAACGTTTCCATTGACAGTTAATGATGTTTTCTCAGCCCGATTATTAAATTAGTTGAATAAGTTGTTTTCCTTATAAAAACAATGGGTACTAAGTGTTTGATAAATGCTTTGCTCCCTACTTCCAAGAAAAACATCACTCTCCAAATGTTATTGGATGACACCTCTATTATGACTTTGTCGCTATCCAATTATTGAAACAAATAAATAAAGATTGTTATTTTCAAAAGCTTTTATTACAGCTTTTCCACTTAATAGGGCCCAAGTCTCTGATTATACTATAACATAGCAGAGCACAATGCTGGGTAGACAATGCATATTGCGATGCCTCTAGCTGTCAATTAGACAAAGAATTCAAGTAGATACAGCTGCATCCTCCCTACCCCCTTTGCGATCCCTTCTCTCTTTTTATTCTGATGTGGGATGCACTAAACCACTCAATTATGCGATAAACAATTCAGTCCGTCAACAACACGCTTTTGCACTTTTTGAAATGGTGTTTAGAGGTAGATAAATGAAAACAAGCATGGCAGCCTGCCACCGTGTATTCTTCTCCCTGGATCTTTGCAGGGCACTGAGCAAGAAGAGACTTAGCATAAGTGTTTCCTGGAGCCCAAGACATGTCATTTGTGAGCAGACAATAGCGGTTTGTTTTCTAGATAGCTGATGTCTAGTTTAATGCTAGTTGGCGTTTTCAAGCAGTAATGGGTTCACAAGCTGTTCTGAGCATTGGGTAAAGGATATTTTTTTGTACCTCCCCCTCACTATAAAATTCTCAAATCTGAAAATTTAAAGAGCTGTGTAATACAGCCATAATAAGATGGAAGATTTATTTTCCAAAAATTAAGTCAACTTCAACATGCAGCATTGAGCAGGGCAAATTCTGGGTTAATATTGATAATGGGCTCGTAGGTAACTGATACTAAACTGGGCATGCTCTGTTCAAGCCTAATATGCAGAATAAATTAAGAGTTTTAAAGCTTAATTTAGTTCCCTGCTGCGTTATCGCCATCCTAAATTCAGATCTGCCAGATGGATTTGTACTATAGTCTGCCCTGTTCCTTTTGGCAATGAATGGGTTAGTTTCTTTATCAGAAATCAACAAAGCTGTTAGTTTAATTTGATATCTTGCTGTGTTAATTGGGCTGTTAAGCCTTCTCCTGACTATGGCCACAACATATAAGGTTCTGTAATTGTAGGAAGAAAGCTCTTCAATGCACTTGATTAAACGAGTATATATATTAGTATTTGTTAGGAATTAAGGTGAAAAAGAGGCTTTTTTTATTCAACAGTAAAAAAAAAGACCACATGGGTTTAAGCTGAAATGGGTGAATGCATAAATTTTAATACTATGCTAAGCTGTCTAGTCTTAAAGGGGTAGTCCACCCAAAAAATTTTTCTTTCAAATCAACTGCTGCCATGAAGTGACAGAGATTTGTAATTTACTTCTATTAAAAAATCTCAAGCCTTCCAGTACTTATCAGCTGCTGTATGCCCAACAGGAAGTTGTATTATTTCCAGTCTGGAGAGCAGGAGGGGTTTTCTATGGGGATTTGCTCCTGCTTTGGACAGTTCCTGACATGGACAGAGGAGGCAACAGAGAGCACTGGGTCAGACAGGAAAGAAAACACCACTTCCTGCTGGACATACAGCAGCTAATAAGTACTGGAAGACTTAAGATTTTTTAATAGAAGTGAATTACAAATCTCTGGCACTTTATGGCACCAGTTGATTTGAAAGAAATTTTTTTTAGGTGGACTACCCCTTTAAATAATATATTATAGATAAATAAATAAATAGATCGATAATAGATGGATTCTAACTGACTTTTTTGTCTAGTGCTTTTCCTTCTTTTAACTGCTGGTACAGAGGTTAGGGGGGCTGCACTGATGTGTTCTCATTGGCATAAACATTTCCCCTGGGGTACACCCTGATACTGTGTATGGCTGGTGGTTAGATAGCAGGATTACCTGGATCCTGGTGGTGGTATTGAATGGGTTGCCTGAGTTAAGAGTTTTCGACTGCTTTAAAAAGTGCGTCACTAGTAGAAAGTGTGTCTTTGATCCTGTAGTGGATGATCTGAAGTGGCTGAGATACTCCCTCGTATTTTCTCACACTTTAAAGGTCAGCTGGGGGTGTTGAAAGTCTCTAGGCTGGGCTCCCAACATACGTGGGGAGTTGTAATGCAGGCACGCACAGATGCTCCCGCATCAGAACTCTGCGGCCCTAAAGATCAGTACCGGGCAGTGAACATAGGCAAAACCTGGCCTTTCTGAGCCTTTTCTCCCGTATGGATGCAGCCACAGGCGTAGCTACCATGGGGGCAGGGTACGCCGTCGCTATGGGGCCCGGGGGTTCAGGGGGCCCGGGCCCCCGCGTTAAAACATGCCCCCGCCCCCTGTATTGCCGCTCACTATGCATATGCATAGTGAGCGGCCCTGAATGATCCCCTCCGCCCAGCCTGCCCCTTCTATCGCCGCTCAGCTGAGCCGATCAGAAGCCCGGAAAAGTGCAATGAGCAGCACTTTCCTGGGCTCCTGATCAGCTAAGCGGCGATGGAGGGGGCCGGCTGGGCAGGCGGAGGGGATCGCTGTCCTACTCACCTGTCCGCCGGCCCCAGCAGCTCCTCTCCCGACACTCCGGTCTCCCGTCATCCTCCGGCACAGGCAGCGGGGTACAGAGACGCTGCCTGTGTCCCAGAAGTGTTCTGCAGCGGCAGTCTCTCTGTCCCCCGCTGCCTGTGCCGGAGGATGACGGGAGACCGGAGTGTCGGGAGAGGAGCTGCTGGGGCCGGCGGACAGATGAGTAGCCTGTTTGTTGTTTTTCTGGTCGCAGGGGGGGATTGGCTACTATGGGGGCACTATATGGGGCATTGGCTACTGTATGGGGGCATTGGCTACTATGTGGGGCACTATATGGGGGGATTGGCACCAATTACACTGCTGCTATCTCCAAACTGTGACAATGAGCAAAATATTTTTTTTCTATTTTCCCCCCTAAAATCGTCTTATCAAAAGGCGCGTCCTATAAAGCAAAAAATACGGTACTATATGGGGGGGGGGGCAGAGAAGGGTCTAACTACTTAATGAGGGACACAGTTATCTAACTACTATATGAATACAGAGGGGACCACTATATGAGGGAACAGATGGAGCAAATAGATGCATAGGATATTGGGGCATGAGTGAGGAACCTAAACGGTCTGGCAGATCCTACTGAGAGAAGTCCTTATGGTGGCCAGGCTGGATGGAGAAGAAGGGAAAAAGTGAGCAACTCCGATTGGAGAAGACGCCTGTAACTGCACTGTGATCACTTATGGTGTGTAAAGCCTGTGTGGAGCCTATACATGCCACTATATGGCCAATGGTGATATTGGACTGTGGACCTTGGATTTTATTCCGTAGCAGTGGTAGCATTATTCAGTATGTGGGGGTTTTAGTCAGTAATAGGTGGTAATATTTGTCCCATGTAAACTGGTACTGTTTGTATTATTCATCTTAACATACTGGATTTGGTTGGTAACAATATAGTGGTAATAGCTGTGGTCATGGTGCTATAATGCTTTTCCTAATACTATATATACATATTGCTGATGATGATGTCTTCTCTTGCTCCTTTCTTACCTCTAGCTGTTCCACCTTTTCTTGCTTAACTCATACTCAACTGACTGCCTGTTATGGTTGTTGACCAAGGGGTTGGCTACTTTATATTAAACTTGTTCAGTTTACAGTATGAGGCTATGTTCACACTACGTAAATCTACGGCCGTAGTTCTCGACGCAGAACTACAGCCGTAGATTTGCGGGGTGGAACATAGCATTATTTGCTATCGGATCCCGGCCGGAGCGTACACACATCGTGTGCGCTCCGGCCGGTTCCCATACGGCGCCGCAAACAACTGACAGGTCCATTATTTGCGGACAGAATTCAATGAATTCCGTCTGCAGAAGGACCTGGCAGTACACACAGTGAAGCGAGCGGCTCCGTCCGGGTTCACACTACGTATATTTCAGTCAGTATTGTGGTCCTCATATTGCAACCAAAATCAGGAGTGGATTGAATACACAGAAAGGCTCTGTTCACACAATGTTGAAATTGAGTGGATGGCCGCTATTTAATAGCAAATATTTGCTGGTATTTTAAAACAACAGCTGTTGTATTGAAATAATGGCAGTTATTTACCGTTATATGGCGGCCATCCACTCAATTTCAACATTGTATGAACAGAGCCTTTCTGTGTTTTCAATCCACTCCTGGTTTTGGTTGCAATATGAGGACCACAATACTGACTGAAATATACGTAGTGTGAACCCAGCCTAAGTGACCATGCCCCACTCGAGTGTCCTCTATAGGCATATGCAAGCTCAGTGGTGAACACTGGTGGGTGGGGAATAGTCACATGCTCCTCCATGTCGGCCATCTTATGGACAGAATCACCACAGAGCAGGACAGCACAGTCTGGAGGAGGAAAGTGTGATTTTAGCTCTATGAAGTACACAGGATGCTGCTGTCAGTGAGCACACACACTAAGGCTATGTTAACGTAAGTTGTGTATTAATCACTGCCATTTTTGCCGATGTGCAACAACATCTGTGATTAATACACAACCTATGTGCAGTGCAGTAAGAGGGAATCCCGGCCTAAGGATATACACATAGTATACACTTCGGCCAGGATAGCTAGCGGCTTCGCAAAAAACTGACGTACCAGTTTTCTGCGGCCACTATTCATTGAATAGTTGCCGCGGAGAACCTGTCAGTCCACACAATAGAGTGTGTGGCTCCGGCCGCACGGTGCATTGTATGCAGCGACCAATTGGGATGCGGTCGCAGGCGGATGCATTACCGACCGGGATGATCTTCTCTGACACCGGCCGTTCTGTGACCCAGCCGAGTCACAAAGCAGCCGATGTCTCACGCCATGTGAACATGGCCTAATACTGTACACTGAACACTTTTACTATAAATTACCAACCCCTTTAATATGGGTCTAATTTGTATAACTATTCCCTCCTTCTCAAAATTTCCCTGTAATGTTCAACAGTAGTAGTGATTTAAGGAGTCAGTAGGCAACTAGGCTTTGTGTGTGGAACAACCCATTCTCTGACTGCCAGGAACACTGGAACAGACAAATGCAGTACATGGCATTGTAAAATACATTTTTCTACATAAAAGATTACAAGTGCACAGGGACCATCTTAAGGCCAGCCGCATACTAGCATTCTGAGACGCAGAACAGGTCAGACCTTTCACAGGTAGAGCTTTGCCAGGAGAATTAGATACATTTATCAAGAGCTGTGCAACGTAGATATGGATTTTGTTAGGGTCCTTTTACAGAGAAAGATTATCTGACAGATTATCTGCCAAAGATTTGAAGCCAAAGCCAGGAATGGATTTGAAAAGAGGAGAAATCTTTCATGTATGACCTGATCTCTGCTTATAGTCTGTTCCTGGTTTTGGCTTCAAATCTTTGGCAGATAATCTGTCAGATAATCTTTCTGTGTAAAAGGGCCCTAATTCCATGATAGATCAACATCCAACATTTGTTAAAAATAACCACAGAATCATGTTTTGTGGCTCATGTTTGACATGATGTGGAGTCATTGGGGGCACAAATGTCAGTCTATGACTATTCAACCACAGTTAATGCAAGGCACACTGCATGGAGGAAACCTGTCTGCCTATTGTATTGTTAGGGCCCTATTACACCAACAGATTATCTGACTGATTTTTTTGAGCCAAAGCCAGGAATGGACTATAAACAGAGAACAGTTAATAAAGGAAAGACTGATATTTCTCCTCTTCTCAAATCCATTCCTGGCTTTGGCTATTTTCTCATGTTGCTCCCTATCTTTCCCCAACTAACCACATATTGTGTCCCCTTGTTCTTGTGTTCAGTTTCTTATTAAAAACACTTCTCTCCAGAACATTATTTAGGCTGTAAACATATATAAACTAAATATTAATCATGTATAATACAGATTTCATGAGTCCAAGCATCATATCACATTGATATCATTATTATTTTGTTATTTTTCAAACCTTCCTGTAACCAATAGCTTAGAATAATTCATTAACCACCCCTAATTTAAAGTGAGATGCCTCTTGATCAGCTTGATATTTTATGTTTACATTGTATATACAGTTAATAACACCAACAAAAATAGTACAGAGAATTATCCAGTAGAAAAGTATTATGTAAAAAGTAACATTAGTGACCAAAATGTATGAATAACAAATGATCCAGGCATATATGATACACAAAACCAGCCAAACCAGCAATAAGTTCTAACAAACATGAAAAATTCTTTATTAAACTTATATTGAATAAAAAGAATAAAGGGATAAAAATAAAATCACCACTAATAAAGTTGCATCTAGGAGATAATGATATGGAAACGATTATTAGGAAGTAAATGGAATCATACAATGTGCAAAATTATTCAAGAATCGTATCACATTTCAATGTGGGGCAATACCATAAAGAGGTGTATGACGTTGTAATATACAGCTCTATAAAAAGTGCCATATGCATATTCATAAACATACATACAAAAAATAGTACAATATTACAATAGCAACAGTATGACTTGGATTGCCACGCGCCCCAGCGCACATTGTCAAGGGGCTCTTCACAGACTGGACCAGTAAAGATGTTTTTCTGGCTACCAATCTGGGTGGGGCTGGGTCCATAGTGAGTCTCCAGTCAGCAGACTAGACAGGAGCTTTAGGCTATGTTCACACTGCGTATGAATCCATCCGTAGTGCGAACCGCGAATATACGCACGTAGTTTTGAGGTTGATGCGTTTGTCGAAAGTATACGATATACGCCCGCACAGTGCACACTACGTATGAGCTTACGGCCGGATCGTATACAGCGCCGTGAAAAATTAACAAGACCATTGTTTGAGGATGGAAATGTTGAAACTCACGGCCGTGGATTTCCATGCGGTCCCGTACGGAGTACTTATTTCAGCCAAATTGAACTTGAATTTTCGATCCAAAAGGTTCTGTGTGGTTTACGGGGCTGGGCTTAGATTTCCAAGTAAATGACCTGCCTCAGATCGCTTCGAAACAAGCTAGGGAAGCATAACTGTACTGCGGGCGTATGTTTGCGGTGCGTACGCATCCGGCCACATGTCCATTTTTCGCACGCCCGTAGTTTCAGCCGCACATGTACGGCAGCGTAAGACCTGCATACGGATTCGTACGCAGTGTGAACATAGCCTTAAAGTGTACCTGTCGTTATAACTTTCGAAGTCTAAACCAATAGTATATGTGAAATAAAGCAATATACATACATTACTTTTGTTTACTATCATGCTGTAAAACAAAAATATACAGTACTTACCAGAAACCCAGGTCCAGTCTCCTGAAGGCAGATTTTCAGTCCTGTGGTGGTTGAACAAAGGAGACTAAACATATGAAGTGCTGGCCAGTACAGAGAGTCACGGCTCAATGTGTCCATCAATCACATGACTGCCTTCTCTGTGAGCACAGATAACCTGGGAAACACAGGACTTCCTGTGTTTAGACTCTTGCGGGGGAGGAGGGGGTCACAACACAGGAAGTGCAGTGTTTTCCATAATAATGAAAAAATATAAGTGTACATTTCAAACTTGCTTTATATCACATCTACTGTTGATTTAGATTTTGGAAGTTATAACGACAAATATACTTTAAATAACAATGTCTAAAACTATGTCCAATTTCAATAAAAGTTTCCTAAACGTTTTCCTTTCCTTCTATGGTGGAGGATAATCATACAAATCCTTAAACAATTCAAACCACCTGGATGTTGTATGGGTATGTGTTAACATCATACTAAATGTACTGTATTTTACTTTGCTTTGCATCCTCTCATCTCATTGGCCAGATGCATTGTCCATTTGTTGTCCCATTTTTCTTGGGTTTCGTGTGGAAGTCATATATAACACAAGTCAGCTTGTTTTCTACATGTTTGCTGCACTCACTACCCACTCAATAAACAGTTAGAAAAAATGTCATATTCATTAAAGGAATGAAAATTCAGGGAAGCATCAGGTCTTGCACAATTAGAGCTTGGTTGGTTTGGATGGCACCAGCCAGATGGCAGAGGCACAATGCCTCAGGGCAGAAGATGCATTGAAACACTGGTGTGCAGAACAATAGTCATCTCTATACGCATATCTGAATGACTGTTTGCGGCATTAACTGTATAGTGTCTCTGTGCATTGTCAGAGCCCAGTCTTTCGGCAGTTCTGCGATACATTAATGTCACATGGATGTATACAATGCTTCTCAGCACTTTGAAGGTTAGCTTTGTAAATATTTGGGCTAATTTCAGAATACCAATTACAGGATACTCTAAACCATATTTTTATGAAATCAACATGTATTTCGGAGGAGATGATTGTAGTGCAGCTTCTCTTGGGTTTGAACACACACGATGAAGCTAGAAAAGACATCAGAATCAGAAATTGTAAGTAGAGTTGGTAAGATGCTGGTAAATTACTAAAGAAGATTGTGGAGAGAAAGTGAATGGTAGAAAGCAAGAATGCAGTGTTGCCAATAATCATTTGGCATTTTAAGGGGCACCTTTTTTTTGGATTTTGAACACAGTGCTCTCTACTGCCACCTCTGTCCTAGACAAGAACTGTCCAGAGCAGGAGAGGTTTTCGATGGGGATTTGCTGCTGCTCTAAACAGTTCCTGACATGGACAGAGGTGACAGCAGAGAGCACTGTGTCAAAATGAAGAGAATACAATACTTCCTGCAGGACATACAGCAGCTGATAACTAGGGGGAGACTTGAGAGTGTTAAATAGAAGTAAAATACAAATCAATCTTAAATCTGAAACCAGTTGATTTGAAAGAAAAAGATTTTCACTGGAGTACCTCTTTAATACTACAGAAAATATAAAATAAAAAAAAGTTAAAAAAAAAAAGTGTAACTTGAAGCTTCTGGGACCCCAATAGAAAATATATAACAGGGTCCCCTACCTAACGTCATTTATAACACTGGCATCATCTAGTACTCACCAGGACTCCAGGTTGTCCCCTACCACTGCACCCCCTATAGCTTGCAATAACTGTCCCTGTACACCTCCAGTTTCACAAGAGTGTTCACCTAACCATTATAGAAAAGGGCGCTATCAGTCTATACTGTATATCATGGCAGCCGTTTTCACAAAATTACTGCAAGCAGAATTTACTAATACCACAAGCAATTGCAAATGCCCAAACAATTAATCTATATTCATAATTACATAGAATATTACATAAAGCAATCAATGTAATGAGACAGAGAGACCATCAGTTTGAATCAGTGCTGATGCTGCTGTAATCACAGGGCTGTATACAAGCAAGTTTCATCTACAGACGCAGTTTGTAATGTTTAGTTTCAAGATCAGATTTGAATTATATTATGTCTTTTGTTCTATCTCATAGCAGGGAAATGAATGGACTGCATAGTCTACCAATGCTTGAAGCTTGTAAACATCAAATAAGAGTTCATAGGCTACTGCAACTTTGCTCTGTCCAGATCAGTTCCTAGCTCTTTGGCTCTTGTGGATACTGTCCTGCTCTGCTCTCAGCTTCCATATGCATATACATAATATAGCGACATCTAGTGGTGAACTTTAGTACTACTTTCATCATCATAATAACACAATAACATAATAACACAAGTACAGAGTTTTGCGAAGGGTGTAATACAACTGCAATACCCCTAGTGGGACACCACATTTACACTCTGAGACACACACCGTTAGAGCTTTTTACCAGTACCTCTTACTTTAAAAAAAAAATCTTTGACATGTAGAGACATGCAAAAAGAAATTAGCTATGATGTCGTGGAGGGGCGGGTTTATGGTGCCATTGTGGGTGGGGCTCAGTGGCGTAATCCGCAGATGATAAGAGATCAGATTTAACTGGAACAAGCACCATGACGTATGATATAATGTAAGGTATGAAAACTGCAAAATTTACCCTTTACACCTTCACACAGTGTCACTTTAAGTAATATCTTCACTTGTATTTACTGGAAACTAGATATGAGGTTTACAAGTCAATTGCACATTTGTGCCAGCTTTGTAAAGTCTTTAACCTCTCCAATCTGTGATTTGACTAATACTGCAAAATTTCTGGATGGAATAATCTGCTTTTATTTGTATTTTATTAAACACTTGGCAAAGCCACCATGTAACACAGAGCTGGTAAGTCTAGCACACAAAGTAGATTACAGTAACTCAGCATGCCTCTTGCCACAGGAACATATTTCATCTGCCTTCTAGCATTGACATTACAGATACCAATGTTAATACACTGTCATGTATTTGTACCAACCTGAATTTATTAATGGGCATGTGGAGATCTGTATCGTTCGCGTTCAGCCCAATACACTTTGATGTGATCCCTATCAGAGGAGGGGCACCAGGCTATCTCATTTATTGCACTAGCAATAAGACCAAACACATGGAGCTATTAACTGCATGGTACAGGAGGCATAAAGCAAATTGTGGCAGATAATGTTATTAGGCAGGAGTGACCTGATGTGGCATGACAGATTGAACTGCATTCTTTATCAGTAAATGCTAGCACTCATTAATTAGGGATGGGCTGTAAATAATATGCATGCTAAATAAGTCAAACTGTCATCTGCTCCAAAGTGCAAGTAGAATGGATTTGCTGCAGTACAATAACTGATTAACACAAGCTGCAATTGTATGCCACAGAAATGTCATGCCATCTACATGGGTAAAGGTTATATGTACCTTTGCAACCAATTGTTTTTCATTTGTCCTATGCATCTTAAATGAAACTAAAGTAACATTGCATAATGCAGACTGCAAGCTAATATTTGGGGTCAGATTTATCACTTTATTTGTATCATTAATGCAATGAAAAATTGCAAACATCAGATTTATGAATCATTTGCATCATCTAAATCTGCCACATGCTGTAACATAGGAGACCGAAGCTGATCAATGCTGGCGTAGGTGGGTTGTGAGACTGATGTGCTGTTCTCCAGTGATGGTGGGAAGAGAGAAGGGCATGTGGAAAGTCTGGGGGAAAAAAAAAAAAAAAAAAAGCTATTCCCCATCATTCTGCATTCAATACCTCTGAAGAAGAAAGTGAAAGCAGAATGGTAATGTATTGAAATGGAAAACCTAATATATTGCAGTGGCATAAGTATTTATTGCTTTTACTAAGTACTTAGTAGTTGAACCACCTTTGGCAGTGAGTCCAGCCTTCAGTCTTCTGGAATATGATGCCACAAGGTTTGAAAACCTGTATATGAGGATTTTGGATGGGGACTGTCCATGAACAGTCATATTCTGGTCTCTACACAGATGTTCAATTGGTCTCAAGTAAGGGCTGTGGCTGGACCACTCAAGGACATTCAGAGCTGTCCGGCTGAGCCAGCATTTCTGAGGAATGGGAGATCCAGGAGCCTGGCAGCGAAAGTATATTATCAATAGCAACTTTTTGTGGTAAAAATAACAATAGTAATTTCCCCATGTTTTTGCATTTTAAATTTACACTAACCATGCAAGATAAGTGGTTATACAATGAAGGGGCACATATGCCTAATACACACCCCTGGCTACACAATTATACCCATACCTTCATATTTACTCCCAATATTAAAATTAAATTCATGCCCATCTGACTATAAACTGAATTGTCAGACTAACTATAAACCCACATATCTCTGGAAGGGGGTATTAAGAAATTTAAAAAAATGCAACAGGCCCTCCTTTTGTGGTTTGTGGTTTGCTACAGGTCCTCTTTAACTAGGAAATACAATGCAGACCCTCTAACGACATTGAGATGACTCTGCTCATTTTGTGCAAGACTGTACGGCAGAGCTGAAAAGTGATCTTTATTTTTTTAAAAAACAGCGTCAGCCTACTGTTATTCCTTTAGTGATTACTGTGGAAACTGTTATTAAAAAAAAAACGCAAAAATACACTTTTTAAAAAATAAATAGCTGATTTAATTACCATAATGATTTTCTCATTCCCCTTAAGGTTATTTTCAAGATTTTATTTTACTGTTGTCTATTTTTTGCTCATCTTCCTTGACTTGTTCCGGTTGCTGTGAAGTATTATACTACTAATTCTTGAGTTACAATCCAAACCATCTATTTTCTTTTTTAATATCTAAAAATGATACCTACAAAACCACATTATCCTATAAATGTACCATTAAGGGAAGCCTATTTTAAACCGTTACCAAATTCAGCTCTTACTCGCCCATTAATTACACATTCTGAAAAGGATTCCATTCTAATTTTATTCCTGACTACTGTGTGGAATAATGCTTTGTAGACCAGGAACCCAGCATAAACTTACAGGCCACATAATGTTTTTCTTTTAAACTCCTTGGAAAAACAATTCCATTTTCAGCCTTTATTTAAAACAACATCAGAGTACACCAAATTATTAATTACAACCATGTCTGAGCCTGCTATGGAAATTCTTTATACTGATTCTCCGAGTAAATATAACTAGTAGAAAATCATTGTGATGTCATATTTATTGGGGTTAAACCTGGCAATAAATGAATATAGTTTTTTTGGGAAAAACTATTGGCAGTCTGCAGGTTCTCTGTCCCTTTCCACCTTTAATAAGCTGAGAGTCTGGAAAAACAGTAGGGGGGACATTTATGAAGTCCGGCGTTTTTTACGCCGGACTTATAAATGTCCCCGCATCTCCGCCGCTACAGAGATTTATGTAGAGGCGGATCGCATCTACATAAATCCCGTGCGCGTCGGTGCGCACAGCCGAAAACCTACGCCACCTGAAAGGTGGAGTAGGTTTTCGGCGTATCTTTGCGCTGAAAAAATGATAAATCGCGCGGACTCCGAGTCCGCGACCCCCCCCCCCCCCCCCCCGGTGTACTCGGCGTGAAGTGCCGATATGCGAATATTATATTCGCAAATCGGCTATTTGCGAATAAAAAAATACGCAAATCGGCACTTTCCGACGAAAATCATCTGTACGCCGGATGATACATGTCGCCCTAAGTTTTCTGCAGATACAAAAGTAGGAGATTGTATCTATTGCCCCCCTCAAAGAAGCAAAGAAGTGTGCCTGTAACCTCAAAAACTTTTTGACATGTTGTAGACAGGGCCGTTTCTAGGCCATTTTGGCAACAGGGCGAGTCTTCTTAAAAGCTACGCCCCCCCCCCCCCCCCGGCCTCACTTAGTTCAGCTTGGGGGAAGGAAGGGGGCTTTTATCAAGTTTCGCACCACTAACAATGTTCAACTGAATACAAAATCACAGTGACTCGCAGATGATGTCTTCTTTGATCTGAGGCATCACTTTCCTTTTCCTCTCTCTCTCCATCTGGCCCAGGCTTCCATGATGGTTTCTTGCAGCTACAATTCATCTCTTTAGAACCTGCCAGACAAACATCTCAGGCTCCGCACTTCCAGCAACTTTCTTTTCTTTTCCCATCTATAAGGTCCCATACAGGATGCTGGGAGAGCTGGGTGATCTCAACTACACTGACAAACAGGATAATGGGAGAGCTGTGTGACCTACATTATACTGACATACAGGATGCTGGGAGAGCTGGGTGACCTCCATTACACTGACATACAGGGTGCTGGGAAAGCTGGGTGACCTTCAATACACTGGCATACAGGATGCTGGGAGAGCTGGGTGATCTCAACTACACTGACAAACAGGATAATGGGAGAGCTGTGTGACCTACATTATACTGACATACAGGATGCTGGGAGAGCTGGGTGACCTCCATTACACTGACATACAGGATGCTGGGAGAGCTGGGTGACCTCCACTATACTGACATTTAGGATGCTGGGAAAGCTGGGTGACCTGTGAGCTTTGGTGCTGGGGGCGGGGCTTATCATCGCAGGAGTGGGGCTTACCCTGGGCTTTCGGCTCCCTCTGTGCCCTGCAGGATTTCCCCCACTCCCCACCAGCTACTAACCTCTCAGCCTGCCTGATCCCCACAGCTCCTCTTCTGGCCTCTTCTTGGTGAGTCTGTCCTCTTCTGGCTTCCAGTGCAGGCAGTCACCAGTCATACAGAGGCCACCTGCACAGGAAGACCCTGTGTCTCAGCCCTCTGTCTTTAGCTGTGCGTGCATCTTAAAGGCGTAGGCCCAGCTAAAGGTCGCTCTGGCCAGGGGATCTGGAACTTAGATTCCAGATCCCCTGGCAAGCCCTGAGGAGCCCTGAGGATGCGGCGGTGCGGGCCTGGTACTGTCGGGCGCCGCAGGGCGCCCCCTAGCTGAGGGCACCCTGTGTGGTTGCCCGGCTCGCCCAGCCCTAGAAACCGCCCTGGTTGTAGATATAAAATATATTTTATTGCGCTGACAGACAGACAAGTTGTTTTGAAGATGGAACGTCTTCTTTATCAGGTATATGCACATACCTGATCAAGAGGATGTTTTCCGCCTTTGTGTGTTGGTCAGTGCAATAAAATATCTTTTAACCGGACACAACGCCTGATAAAAGATCTCCATATTCTCCCTCTTTTCCCTGATATTTATACTGGCCTAGCCAGACCAGACGGGATCCCAGGCAGCAGCATTAGATCACCACCATACCAGGAATATACCAGGTCCTTTTTTAAACCATGTTCCTGTGCACGGTGCTGGTCTGTTCCCAGGCACCGGCATGGCCTAAAGCATTGGAGATGGACCCGCCTGCCCCCAGTGTGACAAAACCCCCTCCCCTCTGTGACATGGCTCCATTAGAATCAGGCGTTTCATCACCCTGGGTGCAGGTGGGCACCCCTGCAGTGCTTCTGGCACCATGCGCAGAAACCGGACCATGGTTCAAAAAAAGTCTATTCATGTTAAAAAACTTAAAGTGAATGTACCATCAGGCCCGGGCTGAAGCTGGAGGCAAGACGACCCACCCCCAGTGGGAGGAAACCCCTGCCCCTCTATGATACGGCATTGATACGGCATATGATACATTGATTCTTATGTAGCTGCGTCATAGAGGGGCAGGGGTTTCCTCCCACTGGGGACGGGTCAGCCCGCCTCCAGTGCTTCAGGCCAGGGCTGATGGTACATTCACTTTAAAGCGATGTACCTGATGGTACATTCCTTTTAAGGTCTTGTGCCCTTGGTACAACTCCCCCAGGTCAGCAAGATATTTACATGACTCACCCTATGTGCGCTGGTCCTATGTCCTGCACACAAGTGCCATGTCCTTCTTTTCATGTTTTATTCTACCCTTATCTTCTGTTTCTTTTCCTCTTCCCTTGCCAATGACAAGTCCTCATAAACAGGGCTCTTTCTTTTTCTTTAGTCTGCTACTCATTTAGTTTGTGTTTATTGTACTTGTCCTTTATTATGTACAGTATATACTTACTTGTATATACATGTTACATGTATGGTGCCCTGGAACCAATGGTGCTTCAAAAGAATAATTTAAAAAAATTATAATAGCCTTTTTTTCTTCAACTTTATAGTAAGTGACCAGTGAGGATGAACTTTTTCTTGTTACTTACAAGCCTTTCCCATTCCTTGTTATACTTCTTTATGTCATGAGCAGTAAAATTGTTGATCTTTGGGGTTGGTAGATTAGTAGCTTCAATTTCTCTGCCTTGAGCTTGGAAACTTGCTAAATAGATAAAGTTAAACAACCAATTGCTTTGGATAAAATATTGCATGTACAATGAGGTCATCACCAGCTTTCAAATGAGTCCAGGAAATCCAGCCATTTTATGAATATATGAGGTTGTTGAAGAATAGCGCCAGACAGAAAGAAATTAGGTTCTCCAGGCAAATGAGCAATAATGGTTTATAGAAAAAAAAATCATTGTCCTCTGTTGAATTCCCCTTATGGTACAATTTAGACATATACTATAAATTAGAAGAAAATGTACCTAATTGAGACTGACACAGCGCCTACATGGCATGAGTAAGTTCCATTTTGTTGGACATAGTTCAGTTGTTCATTTTGCTCTTTTACTTGCTTGGCATTCTACTTGCACCATCTACAATCTATGTTTGTGATTCTCAGGTTTAGTACTCCATTTAACCCCTAGGCGACCCTGGACGTACCCGTACGTCCAGGGCCGCCTCCATGTGTTCAGAGCTGGGCCGCAGTCCTGGGTGCTGCTCGTAGCCCGGGACCGCGGCTATTATCGGGCACGGTCCGATCGTCGTGCCCGCTACTAAAGTAATCGGATGCAGCTGTCAAAGTTGACAGCTACGTCCAATTACTTGATGCAGCCTTTCCCTGCAGCAGCCGGAAGCAATCAATGTGCCTATCTCATCGATCTATGCTGCATATCTATGCAGCATAGATATGTATGAGAGATCGGAGTGCTTATACTAGAAGTCCCCCAGGAGGGCTTCTAGTATAAGTGTAAAAGTAAAAATAAAAGTGTTGTTATTAATAAAAAGCCCCCTCCCCTAATAAAAGTTTGAATCACCCCCCTTTTCCCATGTTATAAATAAAAGTAAATAAATAAATAAACATGTTTACTATCGCCGCGTGCGTAATCGCCCAAACTATTAATCACATTCTTGATCTCGTACTGTAAATGGCGTAAGCGCAAAAAAATCCCAAAGTGCAAAATTGTGCATTTTTGGTCGCATCAAATCCAGAAGAATTGTAATAAAAAGCGATCATAAAGTCGTATATGCGCAATCAAGGTACCGATAGAAAGAACACATCATGGCGCAAAAAATGACACCTCACACAGCCCCATAGACCAAAGGACAAAAGCGTTATAAGCCTGGGAATAGGCGATTTTAAGGAACATGTATTTGTTAACAATGGTTTGAATTTTTTACAGGCCATCAGATACAATGTAAGTTATACATGTTACATATTGTTGTAATCGTAACGACTTGAGGAACATATATAACAAGTCAGTTTTACCCCAGGGCAAATGGCGTAAAAACGAAAAAAAAACAAATAAAAGAAATGCGTTGTTTTGGGGTTTTTTTCAATTTCACCACACTTTGAATTTTTTTCTGGTTTCGCAGTGTACTTTATGAAAAAATTCAGTGTGTCATTGCAAAGTACAATTAGTGGCGCAAAAAATAAGGGCTGATGTGGGTTTCTAGGTGAAAAAATGCAAGTGCTAAGGCCTTTTAAGCACAAGGAGGGAAAAACAAAAACGCAAAAATTGAAATTGGCCCGGTCCTCTAAGGGTTATTATTGGTATTATATTACCAATTACCAATATTTTCAGCAGGTTCTTATAAAACAGGGGTGTAAAAAAAAATTGGACAAAGTCGCGGGCCAACTATGATATTTAATGAAGATTGCATGCAGCGATCAGAGCAGCGTGCGGCGTTCCTGGCACTGCCTATCCTAAAGTAATTTTCCCGATGTGAAAGTTACCCATTATATCCCTCAAGCAGTAGGTAATCATATAATTGTGCCCCATGTAGTACCCCCCCAAATAGTGCCCATCATTTAGTGTCCAACTAGCCAAGCATACTATTACAGACCTACATAGTAGCCAGCCCTCCCAATAGTGTCCCATATAGTAAACAGCCCCCAATAGTGTCTTATATAGTATTCAGCCCTCCCAATAGTGTCTTATATACAGTAGTAGCAAGCCCTCCTAAGTTCCCGAATATAGTAGCCATCCATCCCAATAGTATCGTATATAGTAGCCAGCCCTCCCAATAGTGTCTTATATAGTAGCCATTCCTCTCAATAGTGTCTTATAAAGTAGCCCTCTCCAATAGTCTCTTATATAGAAGCCAGTCCCTAAAATAGTCTCCTATATAGTAGTCAGCCCTCCTCAATAGTTTTTATAGTAGCCAGCCCTTCCCAATAGTGTGTTGTGTAGAAGCCAGCCCTCCCCAATAGTCTCTTATGTAGAAGCCAGCCCTCCCCAATAGTGTGTTATATAGAAGCCAGTCCCTAAAATAGTCTCTTATATAGTAGCCAGCCCTACCCAATAGTGTGTTGTGTAGAAGCCAGCCCTCCCCAATAGTCTCTTATGTAGAAGCCAGCCCTCCCCAATAATGTGTTATGTAGAAGCCAGCCCTCCCCAATAGTGTCTTATATAGAAGCCAGTCGCTAAAATAGTCTCTTATATAGTAGCCAGCCCCCCTTCATAGTCTCTTAGGTAGAAACCAGCCCTCCCCAATAGTGTCTTATATAGAAGCCAGCCCTCCCTTAATAGTGTCTTTTATAGAAGCCAGTCCCTAAAATAGTCTCTTATATATTAGCCAGCCCTCTCCAGTTGTTTAATATAGTAGCCAGCCCTCCCCAATAGTTTCTTATGTAGAAGCCAGCCCTCCCCAAGAGTGTCTTATATAGAAGCCAGCCCTCCCCCATAGTCTCTTATATAGTAGCCAGTCCATGTGTCTTATATAGAAGCCAGTCCATAAAATAGTCTCTTATATAGTAGCCAGCCCACCACAATAATTTTTTTTTATAGTAGTCAGCCCTCTCCAATAGTCTTATATAGTAGCCAGCCCTCCCCAACAGTCTCTTATGTAGAAGCCAGTCCTCAAGAAAAAATCTCTAAAATAGAAACCAGCCCCTACTGTAGTTGTTCATGACTGCCCCCTTAGCTTGGACTCACCCTTCCTGCGGCTCCAGATGCTGCAGGAGGCACCTGTGGGAGGATGCGCGTGATGACTTCACCACATTGCCAGCATTGGGGCACTAATGAGATACTTCTAGGCCACAGGCTAAAAACTGCCTGCGGCTTACGAGATTATAATATGGGTGGTCCAAGCAGCTCTACAGACCAAATTTAACACAGCAATGGAAAAGCATGGCGGGCCAAAAATAATGGCACAGCGGGCCAGAGTTTGACATGACTGTTATAGAAAGTATTTTTTTTTTCTTTTAGCATTTTTTTTAATAGATAAAGTACTGGCTAAAAGTGGTGTAAATACTGTAAAAATAAATATTTATCTGCTATTGTGTATGTCTGATACATGTAGCCCAGGTCTAATTTATATTTTCCTATTCCAATCATCTGAACCATGCCCATTCCCATGGAAATGAGAATGGCTGTATTCAAAAGGCGCAGAGTAGCATTAGCTTCAGTGATCAGAAAGGTCAATTAAAGATTTTGGAATTTTGGTAACATACTGCAAATGATCAGAAACAATCAATATTCCTTAGACATGACAGGTAGAAGAGATGAGTTCATGTACTTGGCTGGAAACAATCAGCAATGAACAATAAGGCTATGTTAACACACAGTAAAATAATACCAGATTAAAATTATTCTCATTATTTTTTCACAGCTTTTATAAAATACTTTTTTACCTGATTTTACCCGATGTACTAGGAACCATGTCGACAATTCTTTAATAATAATAATATTTATTTGTATAGCGCCAACAGATTCCACGGCGCCTGGTACATGTTTCATAAGTGCTAAATACTGTCATAGCGCATCATACATACATAGCATGGTACGCACTGTTGCCAAACCATCATAAGCACAAATGTGGCTGAGATTTTGCTTGACTAGACCTTGAACTTCTAGTTAGGGTTTGTATATCTGGTATATCTTAATATCTTGTATATCTTATATCTTAAAAAATAGGTCTTAGTGAACCAATACACTGTCAAATTAGGTTTGTTACTTAATCGCTTCATGACCGAGGTGATGTCCAGGTCAGATTAATGCAATCTGCTCCTCGCATTCTAAGAGCCATAGCGCTTTTATTTTTCCACCTACAGGGCTGGTTGAGATGTCATTTTTTGCACCATGATCTCTACTTTTCATTGGTATCATATTGGTGTAAGGAAAAAATGTTGATCTTGATTTGATTTTTTTTTATATATTTTTATTTGTATAATGGGAAAAAGGGTAATACAAATCTTTATTGGGGAATTTTTATTAGTGTTTTTTTTACATATTAAAAAAACATTTTAAATATTTTTTACACATTTGGCATTGCATATATAAGTCCCTTAGGGGACTTATATATGCAATGCTCTGATTGCATATGCTGATGAATGCTGATAAATTCATCAGTATTATCGGCAATCTGTACATAGAGTCTGCCTAAAAGTAGACTCTATGAACAGATGTCCGATATGACAGGACAGAAGTAAGTGGCTTACCCCTGCCTGCCGGTACAAGTGATCAGGACCCCTATAGCCATGCTACGGGGATCCTGATCAGTCAGTGACAGGTCCTTGCCCTGTCACTGACTACCCTAAACAGTGCAATCACTGTGCATCGCGGTCATTATGCCCGGGTCTGGGGACAGTAATCTGTGCAGGACTGATCGCATCAAAATGGCCCTGGACACATTCACGTTTATATACGTTCCTGCTGCACGGGGCATGTGCAGCAGGAAGTTTATAGCCATATTGCTGAAGTGAATGGGTTAAACAATATGAGTACTTCTCTTCTAACTGTGTGTTTTCCTTAGATGTGCTGTTATGAAAGATAAAACAGGGGAAAAAACTAGCAGGATCTAGAGCTTAAGGAAATCATAGTATAAATATCCAATGTGCAAAACAGTCAGGAATAAACTTACTTCACTATGGGGGAAAGAAGCACAATGTCCTCTAATCCCTTTTCCAGAAGACAGTGAAATATCCACAGGTCTAATTGGGGTCACTCTCAAAAACTTAATTCCATATGTCAGTAAAGTGGCAACATGTTTCAGTGAGGTAGTGACCACCTTTCTCAAACCATAAACATATGAGCATATACCTTCCATATTTATATTGGATGGAGCGCTGCCTGGCTGTTGTTTGTGATATTACATGTGCTGATGAAAGGTAATGTATGTACTATTGTATTGTTTCATATTGACGCAAATCATGCTGTACAGCAACCATTCATAAATCACATTTCCAGTCATGTAAGCCTTAACTTACACACTAGACAAGAGAGAAGTGAAAATAATTTTGTAGTTCTAGGTTTATAATTATGTGACCCAAATCAGTCAGCTTAGTGGCTGCTTGAAAAGCTATGGCAGAGGAATGGTTAATGATTCTCGCCCACTATTTCTCTCCACAGCAGTCTGATGGGGATGAAGGATGCACATCTGTACATCTATGCATCATTAGCTTCTTATCAAATTTTAAGCCTCACTTGATGCTTGTCTCCCTACAGGGAGCTCGGAAGACATGAAGAAATTCATCAGAGGATACAAGACAGCATGTGTATGTCTCAACAAAAGTGGCACACATCTCAGCCGAATGATTCTCACACACGGGTGAAGGTTCAGGGATTGTTGATGGATGAAAGTCTGTACAAACAACAGAAACATCCCAACCTCATATTAAAAAAAAAATCTGGAATCAAATGCTGATATTTTAATATTGTAGGCATTAGCATGAGTTAAATATCTACATAGGTTAAGTTGTACATGGCATAGTATATCTTACTTGGTAACTAATTCATTATCAAACTACAATAGGCTTGATATAGCACTGTTAAAGGGGTTGTTCCACCATAAAAGCTTAATTTCAATCCACATGATAAAAAAAAAGTCTGATCATGGGAATTCTGACTGCTGGGACGTCCTACGATTTTGAAAATAGGAACCTATGTTTCCTTTGAAAATGAATGAAACTGTGATAACTTATTTGCACTGCTACTCATAGAAACATAGATTGTCCGCAGAAAAAGACCACCTGGTCCATCTAGTCAGCCCTTTTAGTATTCCCTTTTTTATTATCTTACAATATATACAATGTTTTTCCCACATCTGCTGGAAGTTTGTTCCAAGCATCTACAACTCTTTAAGTAAATCAATATTTTATCATGTTGCTTCTGATCTTTCCCCCAACTTTAGATTGTGCCCCCCTTGATTTTGAGATTTTGAGTTGAAGTTTATTTTTTACTAAAAACACTTTCCTTACAAACCTTATTTAGTCTTTTAACATATTTCAAGGTTTCGATCTTGTCCCCCATTTCCCTTTTTTTTCCACACTATACCGACTCAAATCCTTAAGTCTTTCCTGATATGTCTTATGCCTCTCACCCTCCACCATTTTTGTGGCCCGTCTTTGGACCATTCTATTTTATCAATATATTTTTTTAGGTGAGGTCTCCAGAACTGGACACAGTATTCCAGATGTGATCTCACTAGAGCTCTATACACCAGGATAACAATCTCCCTCTTCCTACTGGTTTTTCCTATAGCTATACACCCCAGCATACCATTTGCTTTCCCAACCACCTGGTTGCACTGGTGACTCATTTTAAGGCTGTCAGAAATAACTACCCCTAAATCCTCCTCTTCTGAAGTCTTTGCCAACACAGAACTCCTGATTTGATACTCGGATAGAGGATTCCTCCTCCCTCCATTATTTTACATTTTTAAAACATTGAACTGCAGTTTCCATTATTTGGGCCACTTATCTAGCAAAGCTAAATCATTTTCCATATTACTGACACCTCCAGGAATATCAATCCTGTTGCACAATTTTGTGTCATCAGCAAACAGACAAATCTTAGCTACCAAACCTTCTCATATGTCACTTACACACATATTAACCCATTGCCTCTTCAGCCTGTTTTGGCCTAAATGCCCGGGGCCTATTTTTTTAAATCTGACCTGTCTCTCTATGTAGAGATAACTCTGCGGTGCTTTTAATTATTAGTTATTCTGAGGTTGTATACTTTGGTTGGTATATTCAGTAGTTTTTTGTAAAAAAAAAAAAAAAACATTTGCACAAAAACTTGAAAAATTTATGTTTCTTTATATTCAAAATTCTCTTGTTCTAAGAAAAATAGTCATGCCACATGAACTAATTATTACTGCAACATCTACAACATGTCTGCTTTATGGTGACGTCATTTGATGAATGTCCTTTTACTTGTAAGGATGTTAGAGGCCTTCGATATTTTGCAGTGATTTTTAAAATTTTCAGAAAAATTTCTAAGGGTGCCTTCACACGTACCGTATCGCTGCGTATTTAACGCTGCGTTTTTAACGCTGCGTTTTTATCATTGCGTTTTTGCTGCGTTTTTTACATGCGCAATTTTTTTATTTTATCTGGACCAGTTCAGTTCTAAGATGGATTTGTGAGGCCTGTATGTTAGTTACCCCCATAAATTTCCCCACTGTAAAAACTGCACCCCTCAAAGTATTCAAAGTAACATTTCATAAGTTTATTAACCCTTTAGGTGTTTTGTAGAAATTTAAGCAGGTTGGAGGAGAAATTTAAAATTTTCATATTTTTTGGGCAGATATTCTATTTTAATCACTTTTTTCCTCTAACACAGCAAATACTAACTGAGAAATGGAACTCAATATTTATTCCGCTTATTACAATGTTTCTAGAAATCCCCTATATGTGGCCGCAGTGCGTCACCTGACATGACAGAGGCTGCAGAAATGACAGAACAGTTTTTTTTAGCCATTATACCATGTCACAGAGGCCTTGCAGTTGATGTTTCTATTGGTACCATTCGGGGGACATGTGACACCCTGATCATTTTTTATAAAAAAAATTTTTAAGGTGGTACAAATAAAAAACACAATTAAGCAGCTGTGTTTCATCATTTTTTTGTACGCCGTTATGACATGTTATCGTTATCCATCAAAAACTGTTTGTGTCTTGGATATTGTAAGAGCAGTAATATTTTTATTTTTTCGTCAATGGAGTTATGTGAGGGCTTTTTTTTGCGGCATAAGCTGATGTTTTTACGGTACGCCTTTTGGGTACATGTTCATCCATATTTATCCATATTTTTTAGGGTTTATTTGGTTAGTTTATTTATGTGTGTAATTGTGTGTGTTTAACTTTCACTGTACAGGTACATCTTTAATACATTACATCACATGATCTGTGCAGTAATGTATTATACAATGAATAAGCTGTCAGAACCTGACAGCTTATTCATACGATCAGGTCTCTGCCTCTGTGCAGGGGCCTGATTGTACTCATCAATAGCAGCCCAGATGAAGCAGTGTCTGGGTTGCTATGGTTACCTGGGGGGTTGGAGGGAGCAGATCTCCCTCTGGCTGCCCCATAGACACTGCGGTCCCATGGACCGCGGCGCCTATGGGGTTAACTGCTCGGGGGGAGCTGTGTGACACAGCCTCCTTCTGCTGCCCGATCGCTGCTAAAAACAGCGGGGGAGGCAGGGACAGCATGACGTTCCTGGAACATCATGTTGCAGGAACTACCTGCTTTACATGATGTTCCAGGAACGTCATTTTGTGGCAAGGGGTTAAATAGAACAGGACCCATAACAGACCCTTGTGGCACACCACTTGTAACCAGTCTCTGCTCAGAATATACACCATTAACAAACCTCTGATATCTATCCATCTAACCACAATTCCACTAAATTATCCAGGGATTAAGTCCAATTCTCACTAATTTCCTTATCAGTTCTTTATGGGGAAACTGTTTCAAAGGCTTTGTTGAAGTCCAGATAGGCGATATCCACGGCTTCACCTTCATTCAGCACTGTTGTGACATAATCAAAGAGATCTATGAGATTAGTCTGACATGATCTGCCTGCAGTAAAGCCATGGTGGTTGAGATCCTTCAAATTATTGATTTTTAGGTGATCCATTATCTCTTTTATTAGAAATCTATGAATCAAGATACTACCAACCGGAGGGAAAACCGCACCATATAGACAGTCCCTTGATCCTCAATAAATGCAAGTGGTGCTCAATCAACAGGTAGACTATGTGAAGAATCATTCACTCGGCCCGAGGATGCATGGTGATTAGACACGTGAAACAGGCTGTCGCCCATTCACTTGTCTGTATCCATGTACCTGCATTTATGTGAATTAAAAAAAATAATTTTATGAAGACGCGGTGGTGAGTGCCTCAACTTTCCAAGTGCCTACAGTGAATGATTCTTCTTCTTTTAGAAGTGTGTACATTTTACTACTCCAGATATTACTCCATACTTCATTCATTCTTTATGAATGCTGCCGGAGATAGGCCCACCCATCCTGATGGGAGACTTGGATTTCATTCTTGAGATCACCATGGGTCGGAGCTCTCTTTTAGACACTTATCCTCTGGATAGGGGATAATTTGTGATGGTGGGACAACTTATCCTCTATATCCACACTACAACTACCTCTGTGGGCTATAAACTTACTCACATGATCAATTGAGGATTTTATGCCCACCAAAAAAATCATACCCAAAGAGACCAAAATATCTCTGCTAAGATCTAAAATGATTTTACTTACCTCTGATTGTATTCCAATACAAATACACAACATAGTTAGTATAGTGTTAGCAACAACAAAAATCCTTACTTTAAATCAATAGTTCTTACCTGATAGGTATCCTGACCATTAACTGCTAATTGTCTACTTAAAACTGTCAAAACACCCAGCCTAAGATAAAAATAGAATATTCCGCTGAAAATTAGGTAATAAACGGATAACTCAGTACTCAAAGAGTTAACAAATACAGATCTTTCTTTTCAGTTGTTTAAATCTTCCTATTTAATGCCTCTAACCATGCCTGATGCTTCCAGGGAAGACTGCCGATTCCTTCAGAGGAGACGAGCATCTAAGGAGTTTGTAAATGTGTTTTAATTAAGATTCTGCTAAATTTTAACAGGCACCAACTCGAAAAACAAAGCAGCTGAATAATTAACTTTGATGAGAGCAGATGCTGCTCTAATGACAACCTGTTACCGCTCAAGTGCATCGTTATTAGGTTGATTGCAGTTTTAGAGATGTCCAGATCTCTGTAGGAAATGCAGAATTGGGAGTTCATGTTCCTGGAAGACCGGCCCTCATCAGCATTTACCAGTCCCACATTTCATTAGCTGCCTTCCAGCTCGCACTCTCCACCCAGGACCCAAACATAACTACAGGAGTAGCTTAATGTAAGCACAAATTAAATGGTCTAGGTTTTCTGAAAGATCTGCCATAACATAAATTTGTCTCAGTAATATGGCTTAAGGTAAAAACAGCATTGCTACCTAATTCAACTGCATTTGCTTTAGACTATTTTAATTAAAATGTTTTTTTTTTACTTGACTTGTTAAGGCCACCCAATATACTCATATACAGCTCAACAGTGCTAAATTATTTTTTATTTTTATTAAAAGGTTTGTCCAGGGAGCAGAAGATAGCTGGAGCCTTCTGCTCCCCAGCGTTCATTTCTTATGATTTCACATCTCAGAAATCTCCCTATCCTGAGGATTTACCGCACATGATCATTTGTGGACGTGTTTCACCTGCACATAATGATCGTGTCTAACTCCTGCTGCAGTGTCCCAGAAAGCGGTCCACTGTCTTTTTAAACAGGTGTAGGGCGGTACCATTTGTATAACTTTTCAAACTGAGGTCTGAAGTATGCAACTCCTGCCACTAGATGTCACTGTTCTATTGAACAGCTGATAGCTAGGGCTATGTTCACACTGCGTATGAGTCCGGCCGTAGTGCGAGCCGTGAATATACCCACGTAGTTTTGAGGTTGATGCGTTTGTTGAAAGTATACAATATACACCCGCACAATGCATACTACGTATGAGCTTACGGCCGGATCGTATGCGGCGCCTTGAAAAATGAACAAGACCATTGTTTGAGGACGGAAATGTTGAAACTGACGGCCGTGGATTTCCATGCGGTCCCATACGAAGTACTTACTTCAGCCAAATTGAACTTGATTTTGCGATCCAAAAGGTTCTGTGAGTTTTATTGGGCTGGGCGAAGATTTCCAAGTAAATGACCTGCCTCAGATCGCTTCGAAACAAGCTAGGGAAGCATAACTGTACTACGGGCGTATGTTCGCGGTTCGTACGCATCCGTCCGCATGTTGATTTTTCGCACACCTGTAGTTTCAGCCGCACATGTACGGCGGCATACGAAATGCGGCCGGAATCGTACGCAGTGTGAACATAGCCTAGAAGTGTACGAGTGTTAACTGATGTCTCTATTATTGGTTCGGTATTTCGTGCCACTGTCTTCTGATTTTCTAGTAACTAATTCCCGAGCTACTTTCAGGAGCTCTACCCTATTACATAGGGTTATCCTAAAGGTATTGCCCAATCAGATCCCCTCCTGCTAATATATATATATATATATATATATATATATATATATTAGTGGAGTGGGACCTATGGGTTCAGTTTAGACTGCTGTTCAGTCTATCCAGAGTGTATGAGAGAAAACTGCATTACAGAGCCTGCTTACCAAATTTTTCCAGGAACTGGTCTGCTGCCAGGAGCCTTGTGCAGGACTTCTGTATTTTCTTGCTACTACTAGGTCCTAGCTATGTCTGGCTAGAGAACTGAGTGGAGCTGCAGTGAGGACAGGAAAAACCTATTTACGCTGAGGGACTGTCTTTTCTAGTTCTGCTACCTCTGAATGAGGTACGAAACTGAGTCACTAGTTTAGCTAAGTGCAAAGGCCGAGTCTCTACTGAAATTTGCCAGCTTGTGCTTGAAGGTATCCAGGACAACTAGCTCTTTCACTAGGTAGACCTGAATTCCATCGTGTCACTCCGTGCCCACATAATAGTATCAGTGGATTCAGGACTTTAACAACTCCAGCTGAGCCACTGTGCCTAAATAGACCCTGCATCCCATTACCACAGCATCCTAACTTACCCACGCTCTAAAACTACAGTCTATTTAAACTAACTTCAACAGTCCATTTCAACTAACTACCAGTATATTGTTTACCTGTATTTAACTAATCTGCTATATTCTCAAGTATGTCCCAACTGCAGTATTATATCAAGTATATCCTAAGCAGCTGTCTTATCTCTAGCATATTCAAGTATTATAAAGCTGTATTGTACTTCTAAAGATTGTCAACTCTTATCAGGACTTTTATATATATATCTGCTAAAGCATATATTAACTCTGTATATTTGCCTACCTGCTGGAGTGTTATCTCTTTGAACAAAAAACTGTTGTATTCTAAGCTGACGGAACCTGTATCTTACCTTTAATTACAACTAAAAGCTATCATTGGTTTACTTAAATCTGTGTCTCAGTCATCCCTTGGCTCACACACAAAGCAGCTGTGCAAGGTTCAGATCTCTACCCTGCTATAAAGCAACAACAGCTCTTAACTGCACGTGGTGCTGCCGAGCCAGTGCTCAGGGGTGGCCAGCTGGTTCTACTCCTGGCTCACTGTGACAAGTGGCCGTGGTGTGCTTCCAACCTACCCAACATCTGTCCCCGTGTGTCGCTGCTGCACTGCCACTCCCTGACTCAGAGGAAGGGGGCCTTAGCAGTCTCATGCTTCCCATTTGTGTAAGATTCTTATTTACTCTACACTACAGGAAGGGCACAGAGCTAGCGCAGCATAGCGGAGGCCCAGCATGACTGGGTTCAGCTGGAATGGAAGGCAAAAGGGGGAAGGTGAAAGTATAGGAGAAAGAATAGGAGCAGAGGGATAGTAAGAGGTTAAGGGCAGTTAGACAGGAAGTTTGAAAGAAGACAGGATATTGATGTAGGTCACTCACTAAGGGAGGAGTCGGAGTCCATAAAAGGAGGAGGAGCACGTGGACCTTCAGTTGCCCACCGGACCAGCTTCAGCCCGCCCGCCCACCCTATGTAGCAATGTTGGTTTGCGAAGGTGGGTTGGGTTGAGGGTCTTTTTGTTATTGTCATGACAGCATGCGTAGGGAGGTCTTGCAGGGCACTTCAAATGGGCCTGGAAAAAGGGGACCCATCACAGGGATGGCTTCCACTCTTTACAATTTTATCTGGTCATGGAAAGTGTTGAGTGTTAAGTTATGTGTTTTTCCCTTTGGAATAGGTCCCTGGGAACGGTGTGGTAAATTGGCAGTTCCATCTAACATATTGTCAGCACAGTGCGGCTTGGGGGAAAAATTAGTCTGGTGTTGGTACTGCCCTGATGGCGCCCTGCCAGACCTCCCTGTTTTTTTTACAGATTACTAAAAGTATTTTTAATAATATTTTTCATAATATTTTGATAATGTTTGTTGACATGTTTTTTATTGTTACGTGTTGAAGCACTTTTATAAATGGCTGTTGTGGCCATTCTATTCCAAAGCTAAACTGGTGTCGGTCAAAGTCTACTGCAAATGAAGGAAAGGGGAGATGGGCGATGGAGTAATGGCTTAAAAGGAGGGAGTGTGTGTATGAGGGCAGCCAGAAGGAACCCAGAGTCATGTGTAAGGGTAGCTTCAACGTACCGTATGGCAGCAGATTTTCTAAAGTGAGATTTGACTAAATGAATGAACACAGCATCAAATCCGCACTGTCAAATCTGGAGCCTGTGCTATAACATCATTTAGTTGTTTTAGCATTGACATCACTGTCTTTATTATGCCTGTTCTGTGTGACATTATCTCACTGTGTTTAATAGGAGTTAACCTTCTTAACTAATATAGTTAATTGCATAGGTCTCGCCAAGTTGTATATTTATGCAAATACATCCATTTAGGAAACTTGCCTCCTTCTCCTGATATTCTGCTCTTCCCCTCCCATTGTTGACAGATCATTGTCTAGGTTACAGACCCTCACTCTGCTCTAAAACAGTGGTCTGGCTGGTGTATATATACTGTAGATATAGTAGATAGATGGATAGATAGATAGATAGATAGATAGATAGATAATATACAGTATATATACATTATATCTTTTTACAGCTATATATATATATATATATATATATATATATATATATATATATATATCAGTCAGACCACTGCTTTTAGAGCAGATTCATGGTAAATAATATAAACAACAAGATCTCAACAATGGGAGGGAAAGAGCAGCATATCAAGAGAAGGAGGCAAAGATGGCAAAGTTTGGTCTGTGATATCACTGTGTTTAGTCATCTGATTTTATGTGTCATTTTGTGCATTATCACTGTGACCATTTTGACAGTGTGCATCATGCATTATGATCCTTGTGCCACAGAATAACATTATTACCTTTTTTATATCACTGTTTATTATCTTTATATTGTGACAACACCGTATTTATTATTGGTGTACGATCACATGACAGTGTTTATTGTCCCTGAACTGTAACTTACCAAGTTCATTACCACTGTGTGACGGTGACATAGCTGTAAGGATTGTTCCAATGCTCTGACTGGGACGTATGTACACACACATTTAATGGCCACTTTTTTAGCGACTCCCACCTTGTAGCACATGTGGCCAATGCGATGTATGTACTGACTATATCGGGTTGGTGTTGCAGAATTTATACGGTAATACACAATTAGTTTAAGTGTTAATTTATTATTTTCATTGATGCTAGGTAGTTGGCTATCAATTGAAACCTTCATAGAAAATCTCCTGCTCTTACCTAGTTTTACACTGGTGCCCCCTGTAGGACGCTATTGGTTACAGTGTGTAAATTATTCCTTTTCTTAGCACAACTACTGCATAATTTCCAGCTGCCGCTCCATTCCAGAAGCCATACTGTCACAGTGATTATGGGGGTAGGGGGCAGAAAGTCTCTACAATTTGCAATGAGAACACACCTGCAAATGTAATGTTATAAATACCCTTTTTTTGCATAGAACCCACATTAGAGAGCTATTGAAGCATGAACTAGGAGCTAATGCACGATTATTTTGACAACACCATGGGTGGTAGGAAGTCCTTAAAATGTCCATATCACTTCAAAAACTTTTTACATGCCCTAGAAATATGTCAAAATTTTTATCAGTTGTGGTCTGTGTGCTCAGACTCCCACAGATCATGGATAAAGTCAGGTGAAACGCATGGTTGAGCACTTCACTCCCCAGCTTGCTGCAGTCTCTGTCCAGGGAGGACCCTGCAGCGCAGCACAGGCATGCACAGTGATACCATATTACAGTGTGGCCCATGCAAGATCAGAGGAGGAAGGAGTATCTGCTGCTCAGCATAAAAGCAAAGAGAAAGTTAAAGGGTGCATTCACACGTACAGGATCCGCAGCAGATCTGATGGCGCAGATTTGATACTATGTTCAGTCATTTAGTTACATTGATATCTGCAGCATCAAATCTGCTGCGGATCCTGTACTTGTGAACGTACCCTTAATCAATATGTTGGTTATAGAAGACCAAACTACCTAATACCTACCTTCTGGAGGGAACTGTACCTAATAGAGGGAACTACCTACCTACTGAGGGATCTTTATGCCTATTGAGGGCACCTATCTCCCAACTGTGAGTATCTACCTACCTATGGTGTGAGCCTCCGGGGGTGTTGTGTCGGATGATTGGCCGGTCACTTGCTAGGTGGTGAAGTGTGACTCCACTCCAGTGGTGGTTGGCCGAGGGACAGCCGGACATTAAGATGTTACTTCGTGACGCCAGTGCCAGGTAGGCACACAGGTGTGATGTGACACCATGCTTTTATTGTATAAGGCCGGTTGTACCCTTTTCCCCTGTGGTCAGTGTCCTGCCGGGCTGCTACGGGGTCCCTTAGGATAGTGTAATCACCACCTAATGCCCACTAGATTTGGCTGAACCGTCCTAGGGGGTGACACAGGCCCCAGACCTTGTTACCTGAGATGAGCGGAATGCTGAGGGCACTGCGATATAAGCCTAGGAATTCTCGCAACTTTGCTCTATCCGGATCAGTTCCTAGCTTACTGCTGTCTATGGATAATGTCCTACTCTGTGACTCCTAGTCCACGGCGTGGGTTGAGGTTGTTTCTGATTTGTCCTCTCTTAAAAGGGGTTTAACACTGCATAGTGTAGTGTAGCGTTACTAAGAAGAAAACTGTTAGCTGTGTCCTGTCTGACGTCCAACCCATACAGGGTTCTGACTAAGACTTAACTGTTCTTCCTGTCTCCCACGTGACTTCCTTCCTCAGCGTATCTAAATAGAAGTAAAGAGAGATGATAGGAGAGAAGAGGAACAAATTTCCATAGGTTCACAGATCCATGTAACTTACAAACAAACAATAACCCTTTACATACCTCAGCTGTGCAGCATCTGAGTACATATACATAATACAATGACATTTTGTGGTGAACCTTTATCACTGTTTTCATCACCATCTCTGCACAATAAGTACAGGCTTTTTCGAAGGGTGAAACCAATAGTAACACCTGTGGTAGGACATCACATACCTACTGGGGGAGCCTTTCTAAAAAGGAAAACTACCTACCTACTGGGGGGAGGGGGCTGTCTATCTACTGGATGCACCAACCTATTGATTAGAGGAAACATACCTGCCTATTATTGGAAACTACCTACATACTAGCTGGTCCTAACGGGGGCACCTTCCTACCTTCTCGAGGACCTAGCTACCTAATGAAGGAAACTAGCTACATACAGTGGACACCTACCCAATGTGAGTAATCAATTAGGACAATATTACTGTTTGGGGCGCTATGAAGTAATTGCAACTTGTGCAGAGTTGACAAGGGTGTTTGTAAGGAACCTAAGATGTTTGTGAATCAGATTTTGTAGAGATTTGCCATAGCTGGAATACATTTTCATTGGAGTCTGGGCCAGATGAGAAAAAAACAGTAAAAAGATAAATTCCAAGAAGATGTCACCTTTAAGCCATTGGATATAACTATACTATAATCATTTACATGGTCTGCAGAGCACCTATATAGTACTAGAGTCTATCAATTTATGGTTGCTATATGGGCTAATATTAGCCTGTTCATGCTAGGTTATATTTAGTAACTGCATTGTACAGGAACAGATGTGCCGATGCTGGGTAACTATTTAATTACTCGGCACTGAGGTATTTTTGGTAAATGTTCCTGTGCTCCCCTGTATTCTATTTTAGGCCTGTACTATTCAATTTTGGCCACAAGATGCCACAAGAGACTTATTCTATGTTGTAAAACTAGTGCATTGAAAGGCAATGGGGAAAATTGTATTGTATTTTTATGTTGTTTATTGGTGCAAGAATATGATTGCTTCCCACATCCCACTGCCCTGGTCTAGTAAAGGCCCCTTCTACAAAGTTCCCACCAATGGGAACTCAAATTACCTCACAGCTTTTTCACCAATGAGAGACAAGGCCCAGTCCCTCTTATAAAAACTCCCAGCTTGTTCTTGGTAGTGTGTGTAAACTAGACTGCACAAGAGACAGTTTACCTTAGGACCTGTCCCTTGTGGCCAGAGGCCTGCCCTTACCAAGGACTTTTGCTTCTTCAAGTGTCCTCTCACAGATTATGGCCTGTTAAAACCTTGGGGAGGACCAACTACCATCAAGGAGATCTACTCCCTTTCTACGTCTAGGGTGACTGTAGTTTTTTACAAGTTTATTTTATCAGGAAGTTCAGCTGACTTCCTCTGACCACAACTGTTCCCACCATGTTGGTTAAGTGCACTTAAAGCCATAATACCTCTTTAATACTGCTGAATCGTCTTGGGTTGTACAAGCCTGGGGCCCATATTCCTGTATTTGACACTCTGGGATCTCTTCCAGCAGTAGACAGTTTTTTCCTATTCTTCTATCAAGTCTCAAGCCTTAAGGTCACCCTAACAGAGTTTCTGAACTTCCTAGACAGCCCTCCCCCCCCCCCCACCCGGTAGCCCCTTACCTACTAGCCATTGTTTGGGACCAGGGAGGCCACTTGAGCCCCATGACAAGTACCTCCATATTAAGAGTTTAATTCATATGCAAATATGCCATTTTGATGCACTGGGGGAGGGACTACAACCCACAGTCCATTGTTCTGCCCTACCCCCAGTGCACCAAAACAAAATAATTGCATATGGATTAAACTCTTAATATGGAGGAGAAAAACGTGGTGGTTGGAGGTAAGAAATTTACCTTTATCCTCAGTGCTCTGTGCACTATAGGGAGATACTTCAACTAGTTTCTTTAAGTAAACTACTGTATAACACAAAGCTCTAGCATAGGAATGTGTACTAAGTGTAACATATACATATTGGACTACATTGATAAACCCATGTAAAATTCCTAGTGAACTAGAGGTGCACCATATTGACTCTCTTTATGGTCTATGCCTGGTAGCCCAAGCGCAAAGAACTGGTCCTTATTGATTATTGCAATCCTTGATGATGAGATCATTGGTTGTTTGTGAGGCTTAAGGCCCTATTCCACGGAACTTTTTCGAACGATTATCGTTCATAAAATCGTTCAAACGACCGCTCGTTAACGATATTCGTTCTGTGGAATAGCTGTAAACGAGCGAACGACAACAGCGAAATCGTTGTTGAGTCGTTCACTATTTTTTTTCAACATGTCGAAAAAAAAATCGTTGGTCTTTCAACGATAATTTGCTAATCTTTTCGTTGAATAAAAAAATCTTTCAGTCGTTCTTGAAATGTCTACCTACATTTCCCCACGTTTCAAATGACCATGTAACAATGTAACGACCGCAAAAAAATCGTTACACTACAAATATCGTTCACGTTCCCACACGTATTATGTGTTATCGTTCGCTTAAAAAAATCGTTAAGTGCTCGTTAATGAGCGGTCGTTGGAGCAAGTCTATGAACGATAATCGTTCCGTGAAATAGGGCTATATAGGGTCCATTTAAACAGCAAGATTTTCTGACAGATCATCTGCCAAAGATTTAAAGCCAAAGCCAGGAAAAGACTGTAAACAGAGTCATAAAGTCAGGTCATAAAGCAAAGCCTGAGATTTCTCCTCTTTTCAAATCCATTCCTGGCTTTGGCTTCAAATCTTTGGCAGATAATCTGTCAGATAACTTTCTGTGTAAATGGACCCTTAGGCTACCCCAGTGTGTCCACCATTAAAATGACCGTGCCCCAGGGAAAGTGCTATAAACCATACTTCCATCCATAAATATAAAGAACTATTTATAGTAACTTCTGCATAAGATAACTATACAGACCGGTAATGAGTCTTACTGGTATAAGATGTTATTCTGTCAATGCAGTGAATATTTAGGGTGCTTTTACATGCTTCGCTAAGTAGCAAATGACAATAAGGAAGCTCCACTAAACCACAGACATGAAATCTGTTAAAAAAAAAGTAAAGACTTTCCATGGGAAAAAAAAAGTAGAAAAAATAATTTTTTTCTAATTGCAGGCACCTAATTAGTTCCTTAGTTTCTGAGGTAAGGCCTGTTTTTTCCCTAATACCAACATGGAATGTGAAGTTTCCTCATAACATATGTGCATGGGAAACCAGAAATATAGAAATGTATATAGAATGTAGATATGTATATAGAAGGACAATTACTTTTAATTGGTAACAGCACTTGAAAAATATTTGGTATGGGAAAGGAAGTTGTATATTAAGCACTGTGTACCTCTCTCGCACATCAACCTACCCTCTTCCCGTCATGCATACAGTATAAAAAAAAAGTGTTAGAGCAATTGATCATGCTTGAATTAGGAAATGTCCAAAAACCAGTGACAGAAGAGCTTGATTCTCCCACAAATATCAGATAAATCCTACTGTCTTCTTAATGTCCACATTGATATGTGAGCTCTCTATATCGCTATAAAAATGTAAACCACAAGTATCAACCCTGTAAATTTTCTCCAATTTTTAGAATCCCTTAATTCAAACTTTTACAACAGGAAAATTCTACTTTACTCCCTATATATTTTTTGTTTAATTAACATCACCCAAGAAATAAAGTCTGAAAACTGAGACTTGAAAATTGATAAATAGATGACAGATTTCCAGATTTACCTATGGTCCACTGAATAGAGAATGCTGTTTTGTATGGTTTGTAATGCTTTTTTGGATTGTATGTAAGATAAAGAGAAGCTTAGTGTATATTATCTACCACACACAAACGTCCCATCTATTAAACGTGTTTTAAGCCATTGACGTACAGTAGGGTAGGAAAAGAAGGTTTTATTTCTTGCATGCTTTTTCGCCACCTGGTGGACATTCTAAATTGTGCAGCTATAATGATATTCAGGATCCTGCACAAATATCATTTTATGCATTTCTTCCCAGTTGTATGTCTTGAATAAACTAATAGCATGCTATGTTATAGATAAGTAATACGTGTAAGCCTTTGAGTAGTTCTGTTTTCTAGTTTAGTTTTCCTTGTTATAAATATACTATTTCTTCCTGCAGTGGCAGCATGTAAATGAGAAGTCCCCTTTATAAGATACAGTATTCTGCAAAAGGGAGAAACCAAATAGAAGCGAAAAATAGTAAAAAGTTACTAACTTGATTTTAATTACTGCAAGAAACAGCATTTTTGCACCTAAACAAGAGGCATCAGTCTTTGGATCCCTGGGTTAAAATCCCACCAAGGACAACTTCCTTAAGGAGTTTGTATGTTCTCTCTCCGTGTTTGTGTGGGTTTCCTCCGGGTACTCTGATTCCTCCCACACATCAAAAACATACAGATAGGTGAGCCCTGACAGGGACCAAAAGTGACAAATCTATGAGAAGTGCTGCAGAATCAGTTGGCGCTATATAAATTAAGGAATTATTATTAATACAATGCATTCAGAATCTTTACACTTTTTTTTATTTTATTTTTTTATGTTTTGCTATGTTACAGACTTGTGCTAAAATAAAAAGTAAACTTTTCATCATTCTGCACTCAATCTGCAACACTGTATGCTCCCGCCCTGCTCTCCAGCCATTGCTGTATCTTTAGGCCTCCACCCGACTTCTCCAGAAGGATTGACAGCTGGAGGAGACGGATGATGGTTAGGAAGCAACACTGGCCGGAGAGCACGGCGGGAGCTCACAGTGTCACAGACCCGCCTCTGTGACACTGCCAGACAAGAATAATGAGTGTTTTATAGCAACACACCAGATCACACAGCAGCAGAGAAGATGTGTATGTACTGCTGGTGTGATCGGTAGAGATGAGCTAACCGGTTCGGACGGTATGGGATCTGCTTAGAATTTTTCCAAAAATCCGAGTCCGATTGGATTCGGATTTTTGGACCTCCTCTGTGGAATGGAGTGCGGCTTCACTCCCTTCTTCGGCTGGTGGCCCCTGTGTTGCTAGCAGTAGGCAGCCTGGCATCATGGTGTCCCTATACCGGAGGTAGACATATGCACCTAGCAATCCCGCAGCAGTCAAGTTGAACGCCCACCTGGACAAGTTGCTGGTGCTCCAGGCTCTGCCGTTTAAAGTTGTCGACTCGGAAGGTGCTGAGTCGACACTACAGGCAAGGGCAGTATATGTCCATTACTGCTCAGTGGGTAAATGTAATATGGCCGGCGGACCCCCAGCAACTTGGCCAGGGAAGGGCGATGACACCACCCCGTTGTCACAGCAGGGTTCCTGTGTCGCGGTCCTCCTCCACCTCCTCCAGTAGGTCCAAAACCTCCTCAACTGCCAGTGTTCCTCCCTTGTACCACTTGGGTGTAGCACGGAGGTGTCATGCTGTGCTGCATCTAGCCTGCCTGGGTGAAAGGAGACACACAGGGGAAGAGCTGCACCGCCTGCTCGAGACGGAAATCCTCTCGTGGCTGACTCCACACCATCTTAAAGTTGGGACGGTGTTGAGTGACAATGGGAGCAACATTCTCTCCGCGCTGCGTCGAAGAGGTATGAGGCATGCCCCGTGTATGGCACATGTTTTAAACCTAATAGTTACACACGTTCTAAAGTCTTCATCCCATTTACAGACTGTGCTTTCAATAGCTCGAAAGCTGTGTAACCATTTCAGCCTTTCAAGTCACCACATCCTCCTCGACCTGCAGCGGAGGAATGGTCTTCCCAACCATCGTCTCATTTGCGATGTAGCCACGCGGTGGAACTCCACCCTCCAAATGCTGGACCGGCTCTATGAGCAGAGGAAGGCCTTGACTGATTTCCTCTTGATGCAGGCGGACATGGCGACCCCCCTGTGTAACCTGGAGCTCAGGCAGTGGCAGCTCATGCGTGACACCTGCCGCTTGCTACGACCCTTTGAGGAGGCCACCTTTCTGGTCAGTGGGCAAGACACAGGACTGAGCGTCATCATACCCGTACTGGAGCTGATGCTGATGCGACTCAGTGGCGAGGGGGGAAGAGGTCTTGCCACTGTCGCAGCCTGGGAGGCTGGAGGAAGGCTTGGCGGAAGAGGAGGGAGAGAAAGTTGAGGAGAAGGAGGAGGACCTGAACGCACAGGAACGCTTAGGGGAGACGGGTGGAGAAGAAGGAGATGAGATTTCCTGCCAGACCAGAGGGGGGCCAGAGGAGGATATGCAGGGCTATGAGGAGGATGGAGGCAGTACCCATTGGCAGCATTCTGTGGAGACAGAGGCGGGGACTCCTTCCCACTCCCTGGTGGAAATGGCTAAGAGCATGTTGATATGCTTTTAGGATGACCCACACTTGCAAAGCATTCGTCAATGGGACGAGTTCTGGCTGGCCACACTGCTGGACCCACGGTATGGCAACAAGCTGTGTGAATTCATTCACCCTTCCCAACGGGAGGAAAAAATGAATTATTATAGAGAGGAGCTGGGTGCACAGTTACTGGCAGCCTTTGGAACACGGTGCTCTCATTCACGCCATTCCCACCAGGGCCACACCAGCAGCGCTGCCTCCTCCACATCCTCCTCTAGCAGCTTGGGTGGCATGAGCAGCGGCACCAGTCTGAGCCTGATGTCCATGATGCACGCTTTCATGCAGCCACAGGGCAGGGTAACAGGAGCACCAGCACAGCAGCAGGACACGGCGGCACACCTCAAACAGCAAGTCCAGGTGTTTTTGGACTCTACTTTGCCACCTAACGTGCTGGAACCCCTGGACTACTGAGTGGGAAAATTAGATGTCTGGCCACAACTCGCTGAATTTGATTTGGACATACTCTCCTGTTCGGCCAGCAGTGTGTCATCCGAGCGAGTTTTCAGCGCAGCAGGTCATATTGTCATTCCCAGGAGAACCAGATTTTCCTGTGATAGTGTGGAGCATCTGACTTTCATCAAAATGAACGCCACATAGGCCTTCACTGGCCTCCATATTGGGTACTGCTGGGTCTTCACTGGCCTCTATATTGGCTACTGCTGGGCCTTAACTGGCATCCATGTTGACTACTGCTGTGCCTGCCCTTTCCTCCATGTTGACTACTGCTGGGCCTTAACTGGCATCCATGTTGACTACTGCTGTGCCTGCTCTTGCTTCCATGTTGACTACTGCTGCTCCTGCACTGGCCTCCATGTTGGCTACTGTTGCTCCTGCCTGGCTTCCATGTTGACTACTGTTGTTCCTGCCCTTGGCTCCATGTTGGCTACTGCTGGGCCTTAACTGCCATCCATGTTGACTACTACTGTGCCTGCCCTTGCCTCCATGTTGGCTACTGCTGGGCCTTAACTGGCATCCATGTTGGCTACTGCTGGGCCTTAACTGCCATCCATGTTGACTACTGCTGGGCCTGAGCTTGCCTCCATGTTGGCTACTGCTTGTCCTTAACTGCCATCCATGTTGACTACTGCTGGGCCTGAGCTTGCCTCCATGTTGGCTACTGCTTGTCCTTAACTGGCATCCATGTTGACTACTGCTGGGCCTTAAAGGGAACCTATCATCCCCCATGCCGGGGTGACAGGCTCCCGACCCCCCGCTACAGCTCCCTATACTTACCTGATCCCGCCGGGTCCCGCTTCTGGATCCGGTCGCGTCACGGAGATATCAGCCGCTGCAGCCCGGCGCGCGTGCTGAAAGATGAGTCCAACGCTCATAGAGAATGACGGAGAGCTGGACTATCCGTCATACTCTATGAGCGTTGGACTCACCTCTCAGCGTGCGCGCCGGGCTGCAGCGGCTATTATCTCCATCACCGAACCGGATCCAGAAGCGGGACCCGGCGGGATCAGGTGAGTATAGGGGGCTGTAGCAGGGGGGTCGGGAGCCTGTCACCCCGGCACGGGGGGGGGGGGGGGTGACAGGTTCCCTTTAACTGGCACCCGTGTTGGCTACTACTGTGCCTGCCCTTGCCTCCATGTTGGCTACTGCTGGGCCTTAACTGGCATCCAAGTTGACTACTGGTGTGCCTGTCCTTGCCTCCATGTTGGCTACTGCTGGGCCTAAACTGTCATCTAGGTTGACTGCTGATGTGCCTGCCCTTGCCTCCATGTTGGCTACTGCTGGGCCTTAACTGGCATCTAGGTTGACTACTGGTCTGCCAGCCCTTGCCTCCTTGTTGGCTACTGCTGGGCCTTAACTTGCATCTAAGTTGACTACTGCTGCTCCTGCCCTTGCCTCCATGTTGGCTACTGCTGCTCCTGCTTGGCCTCCATGTTAGCTACTGCTGCTCCTGCCTGGCTTCCATGTTGGCTACTGCTGATCCTGCATGTCCTCCATGTTGACTACTGTTGCTCCTGCCTGTCCTCAATGTTGGCTACTGCTGCTCCTGCCTGGCCTCCATGTTGGCTACTGCTGATCCTGCCTGGACTCCATGTTGCCTACTGCTGATCCTGCCTGGCCTCCATGTTGGCTACTGCTGATTCTGCCTGCCCTCCATGTTGACTACTGTTGCTCCTGCCTGTCCTCCATGTTGACTACTGCTGCTCCTGTACTGGCCTCAAATGACTATTGATGGACCTCCACTGGCCTCCAATGACTACTGCTGCTCCTTCACTGCATTTGTGACCTTTTCCTGCATAGACCCTGTAATGGTGAATTTCCTGCATAGACCCTGTAATGGTTACCCAGTAATATAACCCAGTATATGCATATCCATGCTGTCAACACAATTCTCTCCAATCACTGTATAAATACAGCTGAAAACCTGGACAGACTTTAAGAAGCCAGTTTTATTTATGGAAGGCAATAATTTCTGCAGATAATCGGAGCGATCTATACAATTCTAGGGATGTGTCTTTCCATAGTATTGAATTTCAACATAATACACAATTAGCTGATTTGTTTATTGAATTTCTCTTTTTCATTAAATAGGAAATGGATTCTATATCATGTTGTAGTTATGCATTCAAAAAAAGGATGAGATAGATAGATAGATAGATAGATAGATAGATAGAAGCAAAGGTTTACCAAATTTCATCCCTTGATATGCCTTGCCAGACTTTTACTACAGTTGCCACTAGTTTGTGGGTCTTTCTGTTCTCAACTTATCCTAAAGGGTTATCTAGCGTTAAAAAATTTTTATATAATGCTACCCTGCTGGAAAACATAATAAACATATTGGGGGAGATTTATCAAAGGGTGTAAAATTTAGACTGGTGCAAACTGCCCACAGCAACCAATCACAGCTCAGCTTTCCTTTCAGCACTGCCTAAAGCTGAGCTGTGATTGGTGGCTGTGGGTAGTTTGCACCAGTCTAAATTTTACACCTTTAATAAATCTCCTCCATTGTGCTTACCTCTCCGCATTCCTCAGGTGTCCTATTGCGGTCTCCCGCTGATTGCAGCCGCCACCACTTCCGAGATGAACAATCAACAATGAACAGTTCAGCCAATCACTGGCCATGGTGCTGTCTCATCTCAGCCATTGATTAAGTGAGCGGGCTGTCATTCCCAAGCTAGTCTCAGAAGTGGTGTCAGCTGTAGTCAGTGGGGTACACCTGCAACACCACAACAGGACACCTGAGCTGCACTGAGAGGTAAGAATAACATAATTATTGTGTTCTGCAGTATATTTTAAAAAAAATCCTAAAGCTGGATAACCCCTTTAAGAGATTAAAAAGGCATAGTCAGAGTGAGGTCAGATGACTGACCCAGCCACATGCAGCACTTTCAACCCTTTTTGTGTATATCAGTAATACACGTAAATATAATAAAGTTTGTAGTATATCTGATTACCAAAAAATACTCTTTATTCATTTATCCACCACCTCCTGCACTGACCATTGACTTTTAATTCAATGATAAAATCCATCTTGTGACTCGTGTTTCGGGTTATGATCCACTGCCCAATTATTGTCGAATGAAGCCAAATCATATTTAAAGGGGAAGTCCGGGCAAAATTATTTTTTGATATGTTATTACTTATGGAAATTTAGACAAATTTATGGGAAATGCACATATACTGCTATTTCCCTTAATTTAGTAGATCATGGAGTGTTAGAATTCTCTCAGGTACAGTAACGTCACAACCCAGGGTGTAATTCCCGTGGAGTGTCCAGCAGGGGACGCTCTATATGTAGAAGTCTATGGGACTTTATTGTTTCTATGGATGTCTATGTAAAGTAATGTAGTGTACAGTGTGCTTTATTGATTGAATACATTTATGGAATATTTTGGGGAGCAAGTGTCCTTGCTTCCTTAAAGTATTCCATAAATGTATTTAGTCAGTACATTAGGAGGGCACCGAGCAGGGAGGGAAAGAGGTGCCTGTGCATCTTATTACCTCCTCCCTCCCTGCTCGGTGCTGCTGCTGCCACATATGCACTGTATTACTCCTCCCATCATCTCCCATGATGGGGGAGTAGTACCAGGGCCATCTTCATCACCGGTAAGCCGGCCAAACAGCTGCCCGCCTACTGCCGCCGCCCGCCGCCGCACTGAACTACTATTTCCATCATCTGCTCATAGTATGAGCAGATGATGGGAAGAGTAGCTGGGTTATCCTATCACATGCCGGGCACAGGGGGAGCCGCTTATTACACAGGGGCTTCTGTGCAGGAGCCATCATGCCCCCTCCGCTCCCCCCTTCTGCTTCTTCCGGGATCCGGGGAAACTTGCCACTATCCCATTGCTGACTCCTCGCCCGGCCGCCGATCTCCCCTCACACATATCGGCTATCGGTGCTTCCTGGTGTCCCCGGCCGACACGCAGCCTTTGTGTGTGGGTGAGAACGGTCAGTGCGGACACCACAAATAATTTTGGCCGGACTTCTCCTTTAAATAAATGGCTATGCTCACACATAGTATTTTGGCCAATGTTTTTAACAGTATTTCGGAGAAAAACTACAATGGAAAGATTTACACAGTTTCTGTGTTTTCAAGCCACTCCTAGTTTTAGTTAAAATACTAAGTGAAATACTGTGTGAGAACATAGCCTTAAAGTCATTAACCCCTTCACATCAGCACACATCAGTGTCCCTGGAGCCCACCATAATAACCAATAACCATTAAACCCTTAAACGTTGCGATCTCTAGTGATCAGGGCGTTTAAGATAGTCAGTGACAGGACAAGCTCCTGTCACTGACTGATTGGGACCCCCGCAGCCATCCTGCGTGGGTCCCGATCGCTTGTACCAATGGGCGGGGGTAAGCCACTTACCTCCTTCCTGTCAGATCGGCCATTTGTGCATAGAGTCTGCTCTCAGGCAGACTCTATGCATAGATCGCTAATAACACTGACCTACAGTATGCTATGCTATTTAAAAAAAAATAAACATATTATATATCATAGCGTGCGGCATCGTCTGACCTATTAAAATATAACATTATTGTTCCTGCATGGTGAACGGCGTAAACGGAAAGAAAAAACAAACAGGATTGCTGATTTTTCAAAATTATATATCAGAAAAAAATTAAAAAGCACTCAAAACTTTTACACCAATATGATATTAATAAAAACTAGAGATAATGGCGCAAAAAATGACACCTCAACCAGCCCTGTAGGTGGAAAAGTAAAAGCACTTTGGCTCTTAGAAAGCAGGGAGGAACATTGCATTAATTTGATCTGGACATCCGTGCATCAATGTGCTCAGTCCTGAAGGGGTTAACAATAAACTCTAGTGATCCAGTCTCATAGGCCATCCTCCATACCCATGTCATAATACAGCCTTATATTGTTCTGTTTCTATCATGGTGGTACAAGATCATCTTGATTTTTCGTGTTACAGGACTGGGTGCCTTTTTTTAGATGTTTTCGAGCAAAGTTTTATCTGTTCTGGAGTGTTGTGTCCTATTAATATCACAATATTTATACACTTCTCTGGTATACTTCGTGAACCTGTCAAAACGTTTTGCCAATATACTGTTTACCAGACATGTTCTAGGCAGGCCCATTAACTTTAATGGGCAAAATTAGTGTCATTCTAGAGGGATCTATTAATTAAGGAAATCCAGGACTTATGGATGACATTATTAATTTTATTTTATAAAATTTACACAAAAAAACATCATGTTAAAAACATGTCCTAATAGTTTAGGGCCATGAGGTCCTTACTTTTAGCAGACAGCAAACACAAGCACTCCAACTTAAATTGGAAGAGAGAAGGAATTGTTCCAAATGTACTGTATGCTGTTCCTGTGGGAGACAGACCTTTTGACAGGTCAACATATACCCTTACAAGTGGTTTGCACCTTGAAGGTGTCCCTTGAGTGGGGTCAAAATAAATAATAGTTTCTCTTTGAGGGTATGTTCACACTGAGTAATCGGTGAGGAATTTGAAGCTTGAAATTCCGCCTGTAAAATATAAACAGCGCAATATCCCATTGTGTTCAATGGGTTGTTCACAGGGCAGAATTTTCTCTCAGAATTTTCCGCTGTGGATCCACTGTACCCCCAAAGAATTGACATGTCAATTGTTTGGCTGGATTCCGCTAAAGAAATCCTATAGAAGTCAACGGAGCTTTAATTCTGCTCATATTCTGCTCAAATTCTGTGCCTGTTCTGCCACTTTCCTCTTCAATTCCTCACCTATTCCCCGTCTTTTCCTCAGTGTGAACATGCCATAAGTCAATAAAGAGTCAGTGCTCTTATGGAATAAAATTTTAAAACAATCACACCAGTTCTTACAGTATGAAATCCCTAGAATTAGACAGCTACCTAATGTAACTCACCACTGTGTCTAACAAATTGAGAACTCCCGAAGACCCTGCAGCCTAACAGAAGATGACTACAGGGCTCTGTTTATTACAGACAATCATGTGGTCAGCCGACCTCTACTTATTTCAGACTGTTGGGCTTCTACAGGCTTGTTTTTATTTAATCTGGATGTCTTCCCTCCGCTTTTAAATGAAAGGGCAGTGTGGTAACCACCCAGGGACGGTGCAAACAAAAACATGACGCTGACAGCGCAGGGTGATCATACGGGGACAAGGACTCGGTGACTCATAGCACTGCCACATAAGCTTTTGGCACAGTTTTGTAGCATGGATACAGTACTAGAGATGGCTTTGAATATCTTTAGATTTCTTTTTATATCATGTTTTGCATACAGTATATCAATCCTTGTGCAAATATAAAACTTTGTTTCTGATAAGGAAGAAATGCCAACTTCCTCGCCTTCCAGCAATCGGTAGTTACCTTTTTACTGCCTACAGACTCTCTATAAACGTTAAGAAACATCTTCAGTTTTAACACAGTAGGAGGTGTAGTTATAGTCTTTCAGTCTCATTGAAAATCATAAGAGCGAGGAACAGTGGCAGCAGGAGGCATCTTATTGGTCAATAGAGTGTGTATTGTCTTGTATTGTGGAGATGCAGTGCACCTTTCAAATATCAGTCTTTGCTTAAAGGGGTGCGCCAGTAAGAGAAAAAAATAATTGTTTTCAAATTAACTGAAAGTCTGACACAGTGCTCTCTGCTGCCACCTCTGTCTATGACAGGAACTATCCAAAGCAGGCAAGGATTTCTATGGGGATTTGCTCCTGCTCTGGACAGTTCCTATCACAGACAAAGGACACAGCAGAAAGCACTGTGTCAGACTGAATAGATTACACCACTTCCTGCAAAACATACAACAGATGAAAAGTACTGAAAGACTTGAGGTTTTTAATTAGAAGTTATTTACAAATCTGTATAACTTTCTGACAGTTTATTTATTTATTTTCACTGGAGTACCCCTTCTACTCTATATTCCCACTGCGTACTAACTATGGCCATTGTTTTGTGAACAGCCATTGTTTAACACTAACCCACCATGAGTGGGCATGGAGAGAAGAAAAAGGACGCTCTGCAGAGCATATCATTCTGCAATTTTATCTCACCAAGTTTCCAGATAAGCACTGACCTTTCTGACCTGTGAATCCAGTGTTTTGTGCGCAACTGTAGAGCTGTTTGTTTTCTCTTCCTGCTCCCTCTCATCCCCCTCAGCCCCTCCCCCTTATAATGGAGTCCGCAAACACGTCATCACTTTTCTCCTCTGTAATGAGGATGACTCTGTCTCATAATAAGTAGTGTTGATTGAACTGTTCGGGAAAAGTTAAGTTTGAGTCAAACATCTCGGACTCGAACCGAACATTTCAATGTTCGTTCGATTTAGTGTTTGAGTTGAAGATCAAGTTCAAACACCTCAACTCTGCTATGTCTGCAACATCACTACCTTACTACTTTAACTCTGCTATGTCACTATCTCAACTTTACTACCTCAGTTATCCATTGAAAGGAATGAAGTATTTTACCCTGTTAATTTTTTTCTGTCATTCTTAGAACCAAAATTTCTTTACTAAGTTGTTCCATGTGCTTCTCCTCACCTGTATAGGTATAAAAATTAACCCGAACATCTCCCATTGACTTTAATGGGGTTCGAGTTCAAATCGAACCTTTAAACCACTACTGTTCAAGGTTCAACTCGAACTCGGAACATTTTACTGTTCAATCATCACTAATAATAAGCAGATAAGAAGTGTGTGTGTGGGGGGGGTTGTAGAACAGCTTTATAAGTTCAAAAATATTTTTTTTCCTAATAAAACCAATTACACTTTAACGTAATTCCCCCAATGAAAGTAAAGTAGATATGTTCAAGAAAAAAATATGTCAGAATAATAAAAATGATGATCCAAATTTACCAATATTGTTTAAAAGTAGGGATAAGCGAACCGAACCATAATGAACCAGATGCGTTACAAACTTTGCAAAAAGTTTGGTTAGTCTCCGAACCGAACTTTGAGAAAGTTCATAACGAATCTGGTTAAAATAACAATAACAAATAGACAAGTCCAAGACATCTTTAGGAAGTAATACACCTCTGGAATGCATCTGGGAAAGCAGGGAAGCAGTATTACAGGGATTGGTATTACCAGGGATAGCAATCCCCGGCAATAATGCTGCACCCTGTAATAGTTAATATTTAATTAATAAAACAAAGTTTCGTTCTAAAAAAGCTATTTTCGTTGTTCAATAGCTTAATTAAAATGAACCAATGATTTTGCAATAAAATATACTGTTAATAAAAATATATATATAAATAAATGTATGTATGTATATATATTGTGGGAGATTGGCTCTGTAGAGCAGGGCAGACAGCAGGATTGGCAGTCAGAGACAGTGACACAAACTTTTATAAAACAGCGATGCTCCTGTTTGTTTATTGAAACCAAAAAAAATTCAGCCCTTACATACAGGCACAAAGTAAAATAAATCCTGCTCGTCTGAGCTCTAACTAACACAGCAAATCCTAGCTATATAGGTGACTTGCTACCAGTCACCCAACATAAAACAACATAAGTTGGTACCATACCAGTGTGGCTCAAAGTCCCAGCAGAAGCTTTAGCAGTCCTGACCCTCTCCACAGCCAGGAGAGACCTCCATGCACAGCCACAGCTCTATACACTCTGTGCCTCCACTTATGAGACCTGTGACCAGCACCTGGTCCTGACTTGGCCAGATAGAAAAACCTGGACTGGCCAGAAAGGGAATGACAGGCCCCACTACCAACCTGCCTGTCATTCCATAAAAATCCAGGCCCTTTACAGCAACTAAAACAGTCCCATAGCAAGTAGTTTGCTATGGGTTTTAACTTTCCTGGATTCCTCCATATCTCACCCAGCTTTCCCTGGATGAGGTATGGACTTTCTGGAACCTAGTATTCACATATGACAGGTACCTCGGGGAGATCCCTGTCACTGTCTCACAATATATATATATATATATATATATATATATATATATATATTTACAGTATATTTAATTGAAAATGCATTGATTTGTTTTAATGATGCTATTGAACAACGAAAATAGCTTTTTTAATACAAAACTTTGTTTTATTAATTAAATATTAACTATTACAGGGTGCGGTATTATTGCTGGCAATTTTTTTTCACTTTTTGCACTGTAATTTTTTCCACTATTTTCATTGTAATAGCAACTGCAACTAAACGAAACTATACCCTATCACACTCCCACTATTGTAGCTGCAATTATTCAGTCATTATAGCAAGATTCGTTGTAGGTTCGGTTCATACAAATCCGCACTTCACAAAAGTTCGCTGGATCAAACTGAACTTTTCAAGTTCGCTCATCCCTATTTAAAAGACAATGAGGGGAATAAATCAAACCGGTTTGGCAGCAAAACTATCTGTCTTTCCCATAGAAACCAATCGCAATGCTCATTAATATATAAAAGCTGAGGTCTAATTGGTTACTCTGGAAAAGCCAGACAGTTTTGCTGTTTCTTTTATTCTCCAGTGTTAATGTACACTGTCTTATATAGTCTAAAAATCACCAGAATTTTATCAATGTGAAGTCAAAGTTAACTAAAAATATTGGAAATACATTAAATATATATTAACCCCTTAAGGACAGAGCCTGAAATGGCCTTAATGACAGAGACAAATTTTATGAATATGACCAGTGTCACTTTAGTCATTAATAACTTCGGGATGCTTTTACCTATCCGGCTGATTCTGAGATTGTTTTCTCGTGACATATTGTACTTTACATTTCTGGTAAATTGGAGTCGATAATCATAACAAATCTTTATGAAAAAAACCCAAATAATGTGAAAAAATGTGAAAAACTGCATTTTTCCAACTTTGAAACTTTTTTGCGTATACAGAAAGTGGTTATACCACATAAATTATATATTAAATAGCATTAGCAACATGTCTACTTTATGTTGGCGGCATTTATTAAACGATCTTTAATTTTTTTTAGACAATAGGAAGCTTAAAACATTAGCAGCAAATTTCCAAATTTTTAGTAAAATTTCAAAATCAGATATTTTTAGGGACCTGTTCAGGTTTAAAATGTATTTGAGGGGCCTGTATGTTAGAAAGCCCCACAAAGCACCCCATTTCAGAAACTGCACCCCCCACACTCTGCAAAAGCATATCCATAAAGTGTTTTAACCCTTTAGGGGAGTCACAGAAATAAAAGCTAAGTGTGTAAGAAATTTGAAAATTTTAATTTTCTGTGCAGAGATTTTATTGTAATCCAATATTTTTCATAATTATAAACCTATTACCAGAGAAATGCACCCAAATAATTATTGCCCCGTTTCTGCAGTTTATAGAAATACCCCATATGTGGCCCTATTGCGCTATTTGACGCAACCACAAGCCTCAGATACAAAGGAGCGCCTAGTGAATTTCAACGCCTCCGTTATATTTGGTCATTTCTGACTGTACCACTTCAGGTTGGCAGAGGCTCTGGGGTGCCAAAACCTAAAAAACACCCCTAAAGGGACACCATTTAGAAAACAACACCCCTCAAGGAATGTAACAAGGGGTGCGGTGAGCATTTGGACCCCACAGGTGCTTCACAGATTTTCCGAACAATATGGCGTGAAAAAAGAAAAATTTATTTTTTACACTAAAACGTTGTTCTAGCCTTCAATTTTTAATTTTCTTAAAGGGATAAGAGGAAAAAAAAGACACAAAATGTGTAGCGCAGTTTCTCCCGAGTACGGAAATACCCCACATGTGGCGATAAAGTGCCAAGGGGGCGCAGGACGAGCCTCCAAAGGGAAGGAGCGCCAATTGGCTTTTGGAAGCTGAATTTCACTGGAAAGGATTTCAAGGGCCATGTCACATTTACAGAGCCCTCGTGCTGCCAAGACCCTGGAAACCCCCCACAAGTGACCCCATTCTGGAAACTACACCCCTCAAGGAATCTAACAAGGGGCACAGTGAGCATATGGACCCCACTGGTGACGGGCACAAATGTGGAACAATGTGACGTAAAAGTAAAAAATTTCATTTTTTCACTTTCATGGCACAAATGTGCCCGTCATCAAGGGGTCCATATCCTCACTGCACCCCTTGTTAGATTCCTTGAGGGGTGCAGTTTCCAGAATGGGGTCACTTGTGGGGGGTTTCCAGTGTTTTGGCAGCACGAGGGCTCTGTAAATGCGACATGGCGTTCATCATCCATTCTAGCCAAATCCAACCTCCAAAATCCAAATGGCGCTCCTTCCCTTTGGAGGCTTGCCCTGCGCCCACATGGCGCTTTATGTCCACATGTGGGGTATTTACGGACTCGGGGGAAATTGCTCTACACATATTGTGTGTTTTTTTCTCTTTTAACCCCTTGTGAAAATGATAAATTCAAGGCTAAACCAACATTATAGTGTAAAAAATGTAATATTTCATTTTCACGCCACATTGTTCCACATTTGTGCCCGTCACCAGTGGGGTCCATATGCTCACTACACCCCTTGTTACATTCCCTGAGGGGTGTAGTTTCCATAATGGGGTCACTTGTGGGGGGGTTCAACTGTCTTGGCAACACAGAGGCCTTTTGAATGCAACATGGCCCCTTAAAATCCATTCCATCCAAATCCAGCCTTCAAAAACGAAATGGCGCTCCTTCCCTTCGGAGGCTTACCCTGCACCCGAATGGCGCTTTATGTACACAAGTGGGGTATTTCCGTACTCAGGGGAAATTGCTCTACACATTTAGTGTTTTTTTTTTATCTTTTAGCCCCTTGTGAAAATGAAAAAATCATGACAAGATTAATGATTTAGAGTAAAAATTTTACAAAAATTACACTAAATGTTGGTCTAGCCTTGATTTTTTCCATTTCCACAAGGGGTTAAAAAAGAAAATTAACACAAAACGTGTAGGGTAGTTTCCCCTGATTACGAAAATACCCCATATGTGGGCATAATGTGCCATATGGGCACAGGGCAAGCCACCAAAGGGACAGAGCGCCATTTAGAGGCTGGAATGGAGGATGGAGGCCATGTCGCAATTACAAAGCTCCTGTGCTGCCAGGTCAGTAGATACCCCCGACAAGTGACCCCATTCTGGAAACTACACCCCATAAGGAATCTAACAAGGGGTGCAGTGAGCATATGGACCCCACTGGTGACAGGCACTTACGTAGAACATGTGCCGAGAAAATAAAAAATACCATTTTTTTCATTTTCACGTCCCAAATGTGGCCGTCACTTGGGGGCCATATCCCCGCTGCCCCCCTTGTTAGATTCCTTATGGGGTGTAGTTTCCAGAATGGGGTCACTTGTGGGGGGTTTCTACTGTCCTGGCCGCACAGAGGCTTTGTAATTGCATCATGGCATCCTCTAATGGGAATGGCGGCCATACCTATTTAGCTGGGGAAAAGGGACAATTCTAATTTATTTGGGGGTATTAGGCCAATTATTAGTTTATAAGGTTGGAAATGACAGGTGTCCATCAAATTCAACCTGTGTTGATCCAGAGGAAGGCAAAAAAACCCTCGTGAGGCAGACGACAGTAGCCTCATCAATGGGAAAAATTCCTTCCCGACTCCATAATGGCGATCAGAATAATCCCCGGACCAACGTGACCCCTGAAATAGGAATAAGGGACAGAATTTAGATAATGTAGAACCCCAGTGACGTGTGGTGCGCCTTGAAGCGATCCAATATGCAGAGGCCGGGGTGATCAGGACAGGCGTCACACTGGAAATGGTGTCCTTCCTGATCCCCCTGTTACGCCACACTCTGCACTTCTTCTGGGGTCTCCTGTTCTCCAGTGTGGGGGACGTCACCTGGAAAATGTTGTCCTGGTGCGATACGGGGTCCCTCATATCCAGAAGCGCTGGGTCCGCTCCATGGCTGCTAAATATTAGGGCGCTATTACTACTTCTGATATGTTCGGATCGTGCCGCAAGCTACAGTAGCTCGGGCAGTGAGGGACCGGAAGAGGGGGTGCTGGTATAAATGTTATCCCCGTACAGGTGGTGGTAACCTTTATCCAGCAGTGGGAAGATCAGTTCCCGGACGATCTTCCCACTTGTTCCGAGGATGGGAGGGGAGGGGGCATCTGGGGCTGGATTCGGGTGTTCCTTCCTACATACACTCTAAGGGTACATGCACACTGCGGAATCGCAACAGATAACCCTTCGTGCATTCCGCAGTTGGCACCCGCCGGCGGACTGATGCAGGCGCACGTCTCCGTCCGTGTCATAGACTCCATTCTATGCACGGGCGGATTCCGCTCTCCGTCCAACGTGTTCATTCTTTGGATGGACGACGGAATCCGCCCGTGCATAACATGGAGTCTATGACACGGATGGAGACGCGCGCCTCCATCAGTCCGCCGGCGGGTGCCAGCTGCGGAATGCACAAAGGGTTATCCTTCGCCATTCCGCAGTGTGCATGTACCCTAAATCTGTAAGTGTACCCAGAGGTACTCTCACAGAGTTTGTAGAATTTCACACCATACCGTCATCTCTTATTGGGACGGTACTGGCGGAAAAGACGTGTCTGGGGGGCAGCGTACGCTACGCTACCCCCAGACACGTCACTGGATGATGAGGATGAATGGAGGAAAGAAGGATCCCCCCCATTCATCCTCACTGGCTGTTTCGGTGTCGGAGGCAATAATAACGTATCCCTCTGACACCGAAAACACCCTGGGGGCCATCTTTATATGGGGACTAGTATATGGGGTATGTAGTGGTGTAGTGTCAAACTTTATTCAATGTAGTGTGGTGTAATGTAGTGTTTTTTACGTGTTTTTTTTACAGTAAGTATAAAAAAAATCTACGCCAACAAAGGAGTTGCTGATAAATGCCGCACTTATGTGCGGCACTTATAAGCAGACCGTGGCAGTAGAATATAGAAAAAAAACACCCTACGCCAAAAAGGAGGAGTTGCTGATTAGCAGCGCACTTTCGTGCGATGCTAATCAACACTCAGCGGCGATAGGGTGCGGAAAATAGAAAAAAAAAAATTGGGGAAAAAAAAAAACACTTTTTCTATATTCTGAATATCCCTGTAGCTGCTGATAAGTGTATTACACATATCAGCCGCTAGGGGGCAGCAGAGCGCAAAATCCGGAAAATGACGAGGCTGGAGCCGAAAATAGCCGAAAGAAGACGACGAGGACCGCCGGAAAGACCCGAAGACCGAACGGAATGACGGAGGACGCCGCGAACCCGGAAGCCGACGATCAGGAGCCCGGGACAGGTGAGTAATGTACAAATACCTGCTCTGGACCCCTCGGCTACCTAGCTGAGGGGTCCAGGGCAGGTATTTACTATTTTGTGGGACTCTGATCGCCGTGCCACCGGCCCGATCGCCGTGAACGGCCGGCCGGCGATCAACATTACTTTTTACAGTAATGGCGGTCGGTGCCGTCCTCGGACAGCACCGACCACCATTTTTTTCCGGGTCATCGGGTCACCGATGACCCGGAAAGGTTCCGATCACCGCTATTGGCTGATCTGAATTGATCAGCCTATAGCAGCGATCGTAAGCACGGGGGGTGTTAACCACCCCCCGTGCCGAGAAGCTATGATGGCCTGCTATGATTTATAGCAGGCCATCTTCCCCGACCGCTGTGTGTGAACACGCAGCGATCGGGGAAACATCGGGCGTAAATTTACGCCCTGATGCGCTAAGTACCAGGGCGCCAGGGCGTAAGTTTACGCCCGATGTCGTTAAGGGGTTAAAGTAAAACAGTAAGGCTATGTTCACATGTGAGCAATGCTGTCCACTTTGTGCCTCCGCAGTGGTTGGCAATTCATGAACCACTACATTTTAGACAGTAACCTGTGCCACATTTGTGGATCCGCACTAAAGCATGTCCTCTTTTTTCTTTTTCTTTTTTTTTTTTGCAGCACACATCACTAGCTATTCACAGATTTGCCAAAACTGCGGAAGTGAGAATAGGCACATTGAAATCTATGCATTTTAAATCCATAATGTATTTAAGTCCATAATTATGGATTCATTTGGTGGACGTGTTAATAAGGCCTAAGAGGCACTGAGTCATCTAGAAAAACAAAATTGTATGCAGAAGATACTGGATATATGAATTTATAAGGCTTTTTTTCAGAAATTCTAGTACAGTGTCAGGCTATGTTCACACAACGTTTTTTTCAGCTCCGTTTAAAATTACGTCCGTTATTTTGAGTCTAAAATAACGGACGTTTTTTAGCAGCCTGCCTCCCCTTTGTGCAATGACTGATGTTTGCACATTATTTTAGTTTGGGATTACTGATTGCCCTTTGGGTGTGTCTTAATTTAAAAGTTCATTGAATGTAATAGTAAAAATGGAGAAAGAACAGTTACAAAAGAAGAACTGTGTGTGAACAACTAATAAAAAATGTCCGCTGTTTGCAAAAGACGTCCGAAAATAATGTTCATGTTCATTATTTTGACGTCCGCGACAAAAACGTCCGTTTTTCAATGCATATAAAACAAGGGCTATGTTCACACAACGTCAAAAATAGAGAAAAGGCGGCCAATTTTGCTATTTAAAATAATGTCCGCTTTTGCCGCGATTGAACTGACTACAATGCAATGCATTGCATTCAATGGGAAAACAAATGTCCAATGCACACAATGTATTGAATTACGGACGTTTTTACCACAGAAGTCAAAACAATGAACATGATCATTATTTTCTGACGTCTTTTGCAAACAGCTGTCGTTTTTTATTAGTTGTTTACACAGTTTTTCTTTTGTCACCGTTCTTTCTCCGTTTTTACTATTAAATCTAATGGACTTTTTAATTAAACCTCACCCCAAGGCCAATTATTAATCCAGACTATTATAATGTACAACAGCCGTCATTGCTCTAAGCTGCTGGAAAAAAATCAACAAACCCATCATTTTAGTCCAAAAACCTGCCAAGTGGGCGTGTTGTGGGTGTGTCCTTTAAAATATGCCGCAACCGCCAGATTTATTAAGCAAACTGTCATTTTTTGATGGTTCGGTTTTAGTTCACACTTGCTGGATCCGCATCGAGTCCCCTCACTGCGTATTTGCAGCGAGACTCACTGCGGATCCCGTCCCTATATTTTCAATGCCAGACAAACTCGCAGCAGGGATGTACATCCCTGCTGCAAATTTGTTTCCGCAGCCCGCCCCGTTAACCCCCCCGCCGGCTGGACACTATACATTACCGGGTCCCCGCTCCTGCTTGCTTCGGCGGTTCCCGGCACGTCCCGCCCGGCCAATCTGTGCGCTGCCCCGCCGCAGTGCACTGATTGGCTGAGCGGGACGTGCAGACACCGGGAGCCCTGAAGCAAGCAGGAGCGGGGACCCAGTAATGTATACTGTCCAGCCGGCGGGGGGGTTAACGGGGCGGGCTGTGGACAAACTCGCAGCAGGGATGTACATCCCTGCTGCGAGTTTATCTGGCATTGAAAGTATAGGGCCGTGATCCGCAGCGAGTCCCCTCGCTGCGGATCTGGCAAGTGTGTTTGTACCCTTAATAAAGAAATGCGCCACATTTGAATTAATTTGATGCAAAAAAATTACACACCTGACAACATAATGGCTTAAAATTGACCAATTTTTAGTAAATGAGGCCCTATGAGTGCAAATCATCGTAACAGGTATTCAGTCAAGGTAGAAGAAAGGTCCCATTCTTGCTCGCCGCAACCAACTTCTTTTAGTCAAGCTCACAGCAGGGCTTCCCTCTGTCAATGAAATTCTGGTCTAGGTAAGAGGAGAAGTGGCCAGAATGCTGTTCCCCTCATCTTTCAGGTCCTGGGGCCGGTGTGTGAGGCCTTGGGGACCTGACCGGGTCTTGTTAAAGTGTATCTGTCCTTTATATGCAAGAAAAATTCTGGGGCTTTATTGGGTGGATTGAATTGAGTTATTTTTCTCTCCCTTCTATGTCTTTCCTTCTCTCATGTAATTTCCTTCTTTATTGTGCTTCATTTGTGTCTCCTGCTCTTTCTTTTCCTACAGTCTTTGTCTTTCTGTTTCCTATATATTAAAATACAACGCATTCAGGTGTTGTACTGCATTTGCAGATGCTTTCTCACACACTTTATCTAGTATATGTGAATGTCCAGGGCCGGCCAGGCGCCGAAAGCTAGAGGGCACCAGCAGCAGTACAACCTCTCTTTTCCCCATCTGGACTTCCCTCAGCAAGCCGCCCCCCGCTCCCCCCATCACCCCCCACACACACACACACATACCACCACCACCTTCCCCCGATCTCACTCAGTTCAATGGTGGTCCTTACATTTTAGAAATAAGTGACTTTTACTTTGAGGAAAATTGTATGTTAATCATCTTTGG